>NC_141885.1:12661111-12963055 GCF_030686135.1 Camelina sativa
CACAGTTTCATAAGAAAACGTATATTCCAGATTTTGGTATCTGGCCATTTTTGTGCTGAGTTTTTTTTTCTAATGTTTGTAGCTTTTGGAGTAGAGTATATGATTCCTATATATATAGATGTTGTGTAGTTGGCTTTTAAGAGTCGTCCATTAAAGAAGTTTTACCCAGGATTGTTCGATTGGCTGTCGTTTCTATTTTCTGTAATGGTGTAGTGGGGTTTTAAAGTTTAACGTCTTTTGTTTTTGCAACTTTGTAACCGAACCGTGTTAAATGAGATAAAGTATAGTATATTTAGTGTTAGCTATTTTCATATCAAACATTTGATTTTCTGAAACTCTATTTTATTTAATGTGGTTGTATTTGGGTTATTGATCTAAGACGTTTGTTAGTAGGCCTAGGCCCAAGTTTTGTCTTATAATTGTAGGTTCTTTATCTTGATATTGCATTTTTAAAAAACTTGCAAGTGAGGTCCATCTTATTTTGTGTAATATAAGTGTTGGTCCTTTACTTTCCAATTCTTTTAATTTACTCTTTGAAAATTGGGTTGTTTGTTGTTGTTCTTATTATTTAAAAATAAACCTTATTTGTTTTAAGAGTAAAAAATTTGCAAGTGAGGTCCATCTTATTTTGTGTAATATAAGTGTTGGTCCTTTACTTTCCAATTCTTTTAATTTACTCTTTGAAAATTGGGTTGTTTGTTGTTGTTCTTATTATTTAAAAATAAATCTTATTTGTTTATTTTTTTAAAAAATAAGTCAAGTTCCTTTTATTCAGATTTGTTTAAGAGACTACTCGTATAATTTGGGTTGATTTTAAATTGTTTGTTGTGATCTATCTTCTACATTTTCAATATTTTTTTCTTATGAAAATGTTGTAGTGTCTTATGTATTTCTTAAAGCTTTATAAAATGGCATTCGTCATGTTTGTATGGACGATAGGAGCAGGAATTTGAGCATATTTAATATTTTCTGTCTTTTTATTAAAGATATATAAAACATAAAGAGTTTCAAAAGAAGAAGTAGTTCTGCAAAACAATGAAGTAGTTCAGAGACATAGTTTTTTTTTTCAATGACAGTTTACAAACTTCCTCATCTGTTTGTAGTAGTAGCACTTCTTGCATCTTGTATCCATGTTGTTATGTTTGCATATCTTGTTTGGTTTGTTGTCTCTTATGGATAGAAAGTAGCATGGTTTCATGATGATATGGATACCTTGGAGAGATAATTTGATCTTGGTCCAACATCGATCAGATCTAATGTTGCTAATGGATTCATGGTCATTCCTTGAGATTGATTTTTTCCGAAACTCTTTCATCCTTGCAGGCAATTGCGAGTTCATGTGAAACTTGGAAGCAATGACGAACTTCTTGACGGCCAGATTTGGCAACTCTGGAGATAATGTCGCCTAGAAGATCTTGTGGTAGGCTTTCTAAAGCTGAATATTTTTTAGTGGAAGGCATGTTAGCTTCGTTTTTGGTGGTGTGACTTTGTGTATTGCTTGTGTTCAGTGTAGAGGTTATATAGCTGTGAAAACTTTGCCGTTTCATTGATTAAATGTATCAATAAACGTATGTAATTGATTTTTTTTTGGGTTAGTGGCCTTTGATTAATGTGATGATAGAGGTGGTGGTGGGGAGTCGAAGAGCAATTAAAGATAGAGGCTTTGTAGGTATAAGTGATAGGCCGTTTCAAGTTCTATTTGCTTATTTCCATCTCTTTAATATTCTGATGCATTTGTTTTCGCCGTAATGGGCCTTTTTCTTAGTTTTCCTGATTCATTGATTTCATTGATATAATTATTTAGTTCGTTTAGCCCAGTATTATGTGTTATCTATATTTCTTATTATGTGTATACTTCGTTTACAATACTGTAGGTGGTTGAATTTGTGTATACTGGAGAAGTTGATTATTTGAAATGATCCTTAAGGAGCTTGTAAAATACGAAATAATGTAATGAATAGTAAATATGTCTTCCTTGAGATAAAAGTATTTGATAGTGAGTTTGGCAGGTTTGTTGGACGTCTACCGTTGTTTATTGATTGATGACTATGCTCCTGGCCATTAACCTAAGAAGACATACAAACTGTGGTTAGTATATTTTACTTATTTTATAAGCAGAGGTTTTATAAGAAAAATTCAGAAATTATTCATGACTTTTTCCTTGTATAAAGCATTATGAGTTAGGCCTCTACCTCTTAAGTGTTTATGTTATTGAAGACTTCTTTATAGACTATATTCATGACACCTCCAGGACCATTCTTCTCTGACGTTGCATCTAGGATTTTCAATCCTGAATTTGAAGTGACACGGGATAGAGCCACATACAATTGTCCGTGCGTGAACACTGATTGTGGTAAATAAAGAGCAACTTGTTTCAAACTTTGGCCTTGACTCTTGTTAATCGTCATAGCGTAGCACACTCTAATTGCGAATTGCTTTCTTCGTAGGGTGAAAGGATGCTTGGTGTCATTAGGGGACAAAACAATCCTTGGGATGAGGACTTCTATTATCCTTTCACCAAGTCTAGTTATGATTAGCCGCGTACCATTGCATAATCCTTTTTTCTGGTTTAAATTCCGCAGGAGCATTACTGGTACACCCTCTTTCAATCGTAATCGATGGTTTGGTAGGCATGAAAACTCTAGGGAGTTCAAATATTCGACTGTGTATAAGTTATTCCAGTCCCCAGTTGGGGCAAGCTCTGTTTGAATTGAATCTGAGCTTAGATATTCTTTAATTTCACCTTCCACTTTTGATAGCTGATAATCATTTAACTCCAATAAAGTCTCATTTCGAGGAGTCAGGATAGCCCTTTCGGTTAAGTAATCTCGTTCCTTGAAGGACTGAGAGAACCTTGGATATGCAGCTTTTGTAACCTCCTCTAGATTGTTCCCTGTATTTGGTAGCATTAAAGCTTTCTCTATCGCTATTCTGGAACATCCTCCTTGCTCTTCTGGTGTAGTGCTTGCTGACTTTGAGTTCCCATCTCCCACATTTAAAATCCATGCTGCAAAATCTGCGTCTGATTTTTTAAGCCTCATGTTTTTTGACAAATTGAAAATTTTGCAGGCAGTCCATAGATGAGAGCGATTAATAGCGGCTTGGACAGTGTCCTGGCGACTTCCTTGGGGAACCACAGGTAATATCTGTCTGAAGTCTCCGCCAAGTAAAACAGTTTTCCCTCCACATGGTTTGTTAATTGCTGATTCATCTTCTAATGCCATCAGGTCTCTGATTGTTCGATCTACAGCCTCAAACGCCTGTCGATGTGCCATTGGTGCCTCATCCCAAATTATTAAGTCAGCCTTTGCAATTAAGGTACCTAGCATCGTTCCTGGCTTTATTTCACATGTAGACCCTTCATTGACGGTTATTGGTATCTTAAATATAGAGTGTGCCGCTCTTCCCCCAGGTAGGAGGAGAGCTGCTATCCCTGCTGATGCAACTGGGATTACCACTTTGCTGATCGACCGGAGCTTTGCTATTATTGCCTTGTATACATAAGTTTTCCATGTACCTCCTGGTCCTTGTACAAAAAATAGTCTCCCTGATTTCTCTTCGACAGATTTTAGAACTGCATTGTAAACTTGTTTATGCTCTTCATTAAGCGTAAGAAACAGTAGATTGTGATCATTCCTTTCTTTTTCTACGTCAAAAAGTAGGTCTTCTGTCATGCAACTTTGATTGATTTTTTTCAAAATAGCCTTGTCAGACAACGACATGTCTTGGAAATTGGACAGAGATTTCTCATTCTCCATTAGTAACTGCTCTATTTCTATCAAAGCATATTGCTCCAGCTCAATATCTTTGAGTTCCAAACCTGAGAAATTAAACACATTTCTTCTGTTATGCTGGACATCTTATGCTAAGTATCTCCAGTTTTTGTTCCATAGATCTCGTGGCCTAGCCACTTCACAATAGAGCAGTAGCGTGACAAATAGATAGCGTAATTGATAACCTGTTGCCCATTGAGATGCCTCTTTAGTACAACGTGCCATTCTTTGTCATCGTCCAGTAGACCTCTGACGTAGCATGCTTCTTTATATGTTCCATATATTACTCCACCCACTGTCTTAATGTCGTCAAAAGATGTAGCACCTTTGACAATATTCAACAATATTCTGAAATAAAACAAATCCCCAGCAGATGGGTGGATATGGACTATCCTACCAATTGTGAAACCTTGTTTCCTTCTTGTCCAGTTCTTTGTAGTGTTCCAAACATAATATTTAGGGAATTCAACATATGTAAGTTCAAATGCCTTCTTTTCTGAATTGTTGCCTTCGTTAGGTGACTGTTTCTCTTTCTCGTTTGTGGCCATCCATTCGGTGAGCATTGTCTTCTCTACATCTTCTCTTGAAAGAATACTTTCTAAACATTGCTTCTGGTCAAAAAGCAGTCTGTGTTGATTTCTCAGATGTATTTGTAGGCTAATCACTGCTGGCTTGTGATAATGGATGTGGAATGCAAATATTCTCCATACTGCTTCGCAAGCAGACACATAGCGGCAATCAAGGTACTCACTTATTTCATCCACAGCTTCAGGTTCTTCCTTCTTAGACCCCTGTTTTTGTTTGCTTTTTCTTGGCCTCACAATCACAAATGTAGCTTTGTCCACACCTTTTGTGATATACTTGAATAGATATTTGACAGCGCTAGTCTTGCAACACCATTCGACATTGATATGTGCCTTATATTTTTTCAACAGATGGAGGTTGTGTGGTACAACATGTTGATTATCTAATCTACTAACACCTTTGAAGACACATTTGGATTCATCGTTGCGTCGCTGGTACACAACATAACCAGATTTGTCAATGGTTATATTCTCTTCAAATTGTCGTGGGAACTTTTTACTGCATACACCATTTTCCATACATGGTGAGTACGGTCTATCTAGCCCACAAAGGCCATGCAACATATGTTGCTCTACCAGTTGAAACCCTTCTGGGTCTGTTTCCTTATCTGGTAATTCAACCGATATGAATCTGTCTATCACAGCTGGTTCTGGATTTTTGCTTGCACCTTCTAACCAAAGTAGGATGTGTGCATGTGGGAGGCCTCTTTTTTGGAACTCTATTGTGTACACCACTGCATAATAAAAATTATAATTGAGTTTTGTTTTTACATTTCGTATGTGAGTACATGAGAGTAATAGATTAATACTATAATTTATACCTGCTACAGGAACAAGGAAGAAGACTCCTTTGCTAAAATCGGCAACCATCTCGTCCAACTTCATCTTGAAGACTCTTGATTGAAGGTCAGGCCTTGTGTTTGAGCCTTCTGTAGTATATGTTTGTAGATGTTCTGTCAACTCTGGCCAATTTGGATTTGATGTGAATGTGATAAATAAATCTGGGTTACCAAACCATCTACATATAGCCATAGCATCATGGTACTTCTCTTGGTTAAGAGCTATAAAACGCAGTCTCTCTTGCTCTATGGTTGTGTAGGCATCAACAATGTATTGATGAAATAATCTTCCTCCCTTAGTAATAGTCATGCCATCCGTTAATCGAGTCTGAATCTGGTAAGCATAATATTCCCTCATTGTCATAAATGACCTCCTTACTTGGCTTTCTACTGTTGAGTTGTATGGAATTTGGTCATGATAGCCTGATTCACCATAGGTAAATAGTAGAGGGTATTGAAGACTCATATAGTAAGGATGCAGATCACTAATTCTTTGTAATTCAGAAGACTTAAATTGAAGGATGACATCACGTCATGCTGTTGCTGTACTGAAATCACCAACTATCAGACCGGCAATCTCATCTACAGTAGGTAAGTCATACTGTTTTCCTTTCTTTGCTTGGCCAACCAATCTGATATTAAATTCACTGCTCTGTCCATCTTCATATCTATCCCTTGCTTTTCTAAAAACTTTTGCCAATTCGTTAATTCTATCCAGCATCATAATCAACATACTAACAACCTCTTCGTCAACAGGTTTTCCGTTTCCTAATCTCATTTGCCGTATCAAAAATGTAAAGTTGTAGAAAGCATGGTTCCTTTACAGCTTCTGGTAACAAAGACCCAATAGAGTGATAATTTTGACCATGGATTCTGTAAGTATAGGGCCCTTTTGTTCTTGTCACTTTTGTATCAACTTTACCTCCAGTTGATGTGAAAGCTAGAATTGAGTTCAGCACCCGAATGCTACGACGAAAATCTGATGATTCATTGTACAACTTTTCAAGTTCAGGTGGTGTTGGCCGCACCCTTGCTAATCTTACGCGCCCTTGTTGACAACATAACATATTGTTTGATTTTTCAGCTCAGTTTTCCATAGAAGGGCTTGACAAAATTGGCAATTCACAATACTGGTGGAGGTAGAGTCCCCTTTATTCATTGTACCTGTAAGTTTGATCTTTGGTATAAGGAGTTTGTGTTGTAGGCTAACAAAGTATGGTCAACAGAATATTTTTTTTCTACCTTTAAGCTTTTTAGTTTTCAGTTTTGCCAAAATGATTGCACATCTTAGCTTTCGAGCTCTTCTACATATACCTGTACAATTTACTTTTCAAATTACAGGCATCAAAATAATTTAGGGAATAGAGTAGTGTACAGAGTCGTGATATTTACTTTCTTTCCCAACTGATTTTTGGGACAGGTTCCACATATCTGGTGAAACACGTATGTATTTTTCACTTAGCCATGGTCGGCAATCATTGCTATCTGTAGGAATGTGTCAGATTGCCATGTTTGTTAGGTACGTGAAGAAGAAAATAGACATCCGTAACAATGTTATGAAGAGCATAAAAAAGCTTACTCTTCTTGTCTTTTTTCTTCGGTTTGGTCAATCTCTCTTTCGATTTTCTGCATGTTTGTTTGCCTTATATGCTGCCTTCACCACTAATTGTTTCTTTCATGGTGTGTGTACGTTTTGCAGTGCTTTCTAATGCTCTTATATTATCGATAACAGGAGGAAATGGAAAGGGAAGATCAAGAAGGATTATAAATGGATTCTAAACACAATAGAAGGATACAATAAGGCCACTAATTGTTTGTAATTGTGACTCTAAAATTACAAAGTTGTGTGTATTTACTTTGTAACGTATAAGTTAGTGGAAGAAGGTATGTAGTATTTGATAGGTCTTATGATTAAAACAAAGAGTTATATGTGACCAGTGCTTTGCTGTTTTCCAAAGACAAATAATACCTAGGGCCTATTTTGTTTTTCATTGTCCTATCAATCTTTGTGTCATGTTTATATTTTTCTACTCATGATCTTGTTCATCTCTCATGATCCCTAAAAGTTGTTACGTATTTCTTAACAAAAGGCCACTAACTGTTTGTAAGTGTGACTCTTAAATTATAAAGTTGTGTGTACTTACTTTGTAATGTATAAGTTAGTGGAAGAAGGTATGTAGTGTTTGCATCATCACTCCCAAACGATATTGTAGAGGAATCATGTTATTGCTCTTAATGCCTTCATGTGTATTTTTGTTTATTTGCATAAATTGAAAAACAAAGATTGTTTACTGTATGACCTCTGTTTCAAATGTTTTACAAACAATATGCCTTCTATGTTCTGCTTAAATACGGTTATGATAATTCCCTTAACGTAAATACAATGATAACTCAAGTAAACTTCACTTTTAACAGAGGAAGGCAACTCATCTCCACTATTAAAATGCAGGCAAATAGTTTTCAAAGTAACCAAGGGAAAAGAAAACATAAGAAACAAAAGTTGTAATGAAAGGTGTCGACATGTGACGTGCTAAGGAGTAGCAATTAAGGAATGGAAAGAAAAGTAAAATGATAAACTAATTGCATTTTTGTTTCTTCTGCTTCCTCTTGCCTGCAGAAGATGACGGAGAGACCTCAGATCCTTCTTCAGAAACATTGAGAAGGTCTTTTGATGTCTTCTCACCGGCTGGCAGAGTGTTCTGAAGTCCCAACTGTGTTGGATTGATAGCTGGTAATTGTGCTGCTAAATCCAAAGAACCTTCAGCTTGTATTAATGTTAGTAAATAATGAAGAAAACAATATGGGCATACATTTGAAGAGAAACATATGTTTGCTGACCCATTACCTCTCGGAAGTTAGGGCCAGGTGCCTCCTTCGAAGTCTCGAAAATTCGAGAGACAGTAAATGACTCGTGGTGAGGCATGAAATTGAATGTAGTAAGCTTAATCTGGAATGTAAATTTCTTTCCAACAATATCAGAAACTACTTTAGGAATTGATGCTTCACATGGGGAGTTTTGATTAGTGTCAGCCTTGCAAAAGGTAAAGTAGCAAGAGTGAGTGATAGGTCGGACACAACTTTATATAGATTTGTGAGATGAACTGAGTAAATTTTAAAAGCTTAGGAAATAAAACAGATACCATCTGCAAAGCTAGTGTTGCTGCTTGTATGTTGGTTAACTTCACCATGTCTTTATCAAAGGCGACAAAGACGCCGCTGGAAATGCCGTCGTTAACGACAAGCTCCACACAGTATCTTGGAAATTAATAAATCATTGGAGAAGAGAATGGTCAGAAACAAAATTAACGATTTGTTAAGATTAAAAATTGAACAGTGAGAAGATGCTAGTAATGTTACTTGACATCTCCAATTGTTGTTGTTGAGCCACACTTGAAGTTTTTGCATGCTAAGGACAACTCCTTCTTCACCATTTTTGTGCCACACTCTGCGCAAGAAATGAAACTCCACCCACGATGAGTTTGTATGTCGGAGACTGTGGCGGTACATAAAAATTCAGCTTCCTATAAATAAACAATATCCAAGGAAATATGCTGTAGTTAATCTCGAGTTGATGTTTAACCAAAGTAAATAAGTAGATCAACTGGAAGTAAATACCTTTGCTTCTGCAGTGGCAACATACTGACTTAGTTCTTCAATGGATACATGCTCAATCTTCTCTACTCCGTGATATGGTGCATTATAATTGGTCCCATCTTTATCTCTCCCCATCAACCTATTTGTTAATGTAGTTAAGCGTTCGTGTACTTTCAATATTAAGTCTGAATGAGTAAGTGAAATAGAGGCGATTTAAAACTACCTTTTAGCGAACTGTTGTGTCGTGGTCAAGTCTCCATCAGAATAAAACTTAGTACCAGATGTAGCATTAAGATACAGTTCACCTGGAGAGTGTGGTTGTTTTGAAATAATATAATATTTGAATATTGGCTGCAAATCAAATTGACGTCAAATAATAGAAAACATGAAGTGCCGAACCTGCAAATATCTTTGGGTTTATATTGGTCGCTAATATAATATAAGCCCCGTCATCCTTCTTGCTAAAGACCTTCTCCAGTGAGGTTGCCTGGTCGTCAAATGCACTTAAACGGACCTTCTCACCAGTGATTCAAGAAACAACATGTGGTGAAGGGAATAAAAGTAAAAAATGGAGATGAGTAGTACAAATACATGTGAATTTGATGGAAGACAGTGACGAAAAACCTTTCAAGACGGAGGTGGACTAACATTCTCTCCACAGTTTCTGTCATCCCATTATGATACAATTTGCTGGAAACAACTTCACCCATGACATCTAATAAGAGCAGTATCAGATGATATTAATTCACCACCATACGCATTACTAAGAACATATACTTTGAATGAAACTCCACCAAGGATGCACCATAACTCACACATATATCAAATATTATGTAAATATACCTGGAAGTTCCGTATTGGTGTTCGCTAGGGACACTAAATCTTCATGTGACTTTATGCGGAAAAACTCTTTTGGAATTACAGAGAAAGACTCCCCCACCTCCTCAAGAAGAGTTGTTGCTGTGAACCGTAGGGAAAAGTGGAAATCCAACAGCTTGAAATGGGTGTTGCTTCTAATGACGTCAAAGGCGGAGATTATATAGATGGCCCCATCACGCAGAGCGTGTTCGAATTTGTGAAGGTGAGTCACGTAGATGGAACCTTGCATCAGAGTAGACTGAAGACGGAGGAAAAGTTTAGACAGGGTAACTAAATAATAGAAAATGAATCAAGGGAGAAAAGAAAACAGAAGGAACCTTTTGGTCAATCAGAAGGAAGTCAACACCCATGAGTTGTCCACCTTTTTTGATGTTTCGAGCTGGCCAGAACAGAGAATCCTCCCTACGATTTATTGGTCAAGTCGACCAGCTTTGAGGTCACCGAAAGAAACAAAAGCGGAATTCATATTTGGAAGAAGGAAAAGGTAAAGTGAGAAAACAAAATGATAGAGATTGCTTTATATAGAATAAGAACTTACGAAGATTTAAGGAAGAAGTAGTGGGCTGTACAATAGATGCGAGAAGATGGAACAACATAAACATCTGTTACAATCAAAACCGTAGCAATGGTGAAGGAAGAGTTAGAAGTTGGGTTAAAGTTAAGAGGATTTGAGTAATTGAAATTGAATGTCTTGCGAAAAAACATGAGATGGTGAAAGGGCATAGATGGAGAGTTACGAAAGGGAGATGCGCGTGAAGGTAAAGCGTCCCTCTAGCCGCCGACGATAGACATTGCGTCGACGGTAGGCCTAATTAGGTTGAGATGGATTTTTAAATTGGTCCAAAATAAGATAGTTGTATGAATGTCTTGTGGGTTGTCCAATATCCATGATACCCAAAATAAATTGAAGAGGATGCTGAGATAGCTTCACCAGAAGAGAGGAAAAGGTAACTTTATATATATAGATGCACACATTTATTTAATTTTCACATTATTCAACACATTCTAAAAAAAATAATTCTCGAGAGTAAAATATAAAAACAACCAAATTTTCAATTTCTGGATTCATTACATGAAATCTTATTTCATGGAACTCTTCAACAAGGACCTAAAACTGAACAATATCTTCTATATGAAAACCTCTAAACCTCATACTATGAGAATATAATGGCTGAGAATGGTGGATCGATTGCAATTGCTAATTATTATTTCAAAACGAATATGATCAAACATGATATCATTCGTCACATCATAGATGTTGAGCCACATTATAGATGTTGATTCAATGAGAAACATGATATCATTCGTTGCATCATAGATGTTGAGCCGCATTATAGATGTTGAGCCACATTATAGATGCTGATTCAATGATAAACATGAGTTGTTTTTTAACTTTTTAAATACTAATCACATAGACCTTCTAAAACAAATTAAATAAAAAACGTATTTTTAAATTTTTTTCTTATTTTTTATCTTTATATTTTTGTTTATAGAATCATTTTGACAAGGACTAACACATCTCTCAATCGTAACGCAACCACCATAACAATGTTAAACATAGAATCCATTCGCGTTTAATGTTACCAAACAAAATTTAGTGATTTGTAGATTTCGTAATTAACTGTTATAGCTAGTATGTGATTTTGTTGTTCTATAAAATGTAATGTAAAAATGTAAACACTTAAATCTTAAGATACTGAAAGAGATGAGAACATTAAGATCCTAACTGCTTAAAAATCGTTAAGGTGACCAAAAATAGCTTCACCAGCTATTTATATTGATTGAATTGGTTTATCATACTTGTCTTCCATCATAAAATGTACGTGTACTTCTTTTATGGTCATATTCATTCTTATGACATCAAATAATTTATATAAAAAATGAATATGATCAAAAAAGAAGTATCATTAGATTTTGGGTTAGAGGACGAATATGATGAACCAAACAATCAACCTTTATAAATGGTGATTCTCGGTACCTTAATTTTTTTCGAGCAAATATGACATTTATGTTATATCCCTAGCTTCTGAAAACAAAAAATTTAGTTATGAGAAAGATTATGCATACAAACAGTTCACTGAAATCATGATTCTCATCAATAATCACCCTAACCTTCAGCTCACTTTAAATATTCCTTTTAGATTTCCTTCCCCGATAAGATTCAATAAAGCAATAAAGAGCAGTTATATTTTTTAATAATAAATCACCTAATCTTGCTTTAATACTTAGGTAAAAAAGAGATATCATATGTTGTCATCGTTCCTCAAACATATTGGATGCAAAACATAGCATATAAGCAATTGCTTGCTCCAACTTTGAACTCAGGTTGCTTCTCCTCCTCACGAGAAATATTTGTATCTATATACAAGACCTTAATATTACACTATCATTGAACAAAAACTAAAAAAAAAAACTTTAACTTTCTAAGATGTTCAAAGAATAGCTGATTTTTTGTAAAACCATAGTGTTCTTAGAAAAGTTAAAAATATAAAAATTACAACTCAATTTTTCAAAGTGTCTATTTTAAACAAATTGGTTAAAAGGGAACCTGTATTATTCACAAAATTTATAATTCCAGAAATTAAACTCATTTTAAGTGTCTATCTTTAAAATAAAAATAAAGATAGACATTTAAAAGAAAGAGCAATAACTAAGGTTTACAATCAATTTAATTATTTTAAAGTTTTCACTAACATAAGTTAACAAAAAAAATGTGGAGTTTTAAATTGGCACTACAACAACAACAAAAAACGAGTTTTAAATTGGCACTTATTTAATAGTATGTATTTTATTTTATAGTTTATATTTTCTTTAACAGTGAAATTATTTATAAAAGCTTTGGGTATTTTCAAATATAGGACTTATAAAAACTCATTTTTGGAGAAATAATTGAGCGAAGTTTTAAGTAAATAAATATAAAATATTTATGAAAATATTAATGCAATCAACTAAAACTATTGTTAACAACCAAAATTACATATATAATTCCGGCATATATGAAAATATTAATGCAATCAACCAAAATTACAACCACAATTAGCCTCTCCTGCCAAACATATCACGTGAAAGTGGGACATTTCCATAAGATTCGGACAAACCTGGCCGTAAGCCTCTTTGAAACAGTTTCCATTATTAATTAGTAGAGCGATGAGAAACTCTATTTGAGTTCATCTCATATACAGAGACAAGAGAGACCAGATTTCCATTATATATATACTGTATATGTAAGTTAAATTTACCTACATTGTTTCCAATGAATCGAGTGTTATATTATATTCATTCTTTTTATATTATATTAATTAGAATTTATCTGTAAAATGTCTAGCTATAAGACATTTTTTAATGAACTATTCATAGAAAATCTGAAATCGAAATGTAAGATACAAAAGAAAAACTGCTATATGATAAATCCAGCTTATATACGTGATTGTGGAACCGCGACCGATCATGTTGTGAGAGCATTGACTTTAATAACTAAATCATCACTACAAAAAATAACTATATTGATTTCTTCTAAATTTATTTTAATATATTTGGCCTCATCTATGTTAATGGAGAACCAAAATAATATATGTTAAAATATAAATTATTCATTTTCAACAACATTTTAATTTGGAAGAAAAGACTAGCTAGCTCGACTATTCCAATATATGGAACTTAATTCTCTTTGAATTTTATTGGAGTTCTAACGTAAACAAAAGCAAGGCTACCGGCTACGTGCGTCGTGCGTGGGGAGCCTTACGAGGACTATTGGATCATTAATTTTCGGCTTCAAGTTCTTGGTGACCCTCAACAAAGAGCCGAACAAGTAGTGTGGTATTGCTTTCATCAGTTAACACTATGTTGAGTTGTTGACAAATTATCTGTTACGTTTTATACTTTGGTTGAACTTCACGTGCATCAATATTGTGTTTATCATTGCAAAAGTGTTTTTTTTTTTTTGAATATTATTTTCTTCTACACTTGTCCGAAACCGGCAGCTACTAATATATCATGACCTCATAGAGAAAGAGAACCCATGACTTAGTAAGGCCTACCCATGACGGTCGAATTGGTGTAGAATCAATGATTGGTTTGTAAAGTTTTAGGATAAGCCAAAAGTACGATTACAATAAAGCCATGCACGTGAAGTTACTTCCTCTATATGTCATGAATGAGGCACGTGGGTCTTCTTCATTCAATTACGTCATTTATCTGTCCAAATCCATAGGAATTATCTTTTTTTTTTTTTAATTGCTTGTCCTAAATTTAAATGGCAGTATAGTTGTATCAAAATTCAGAAAGACATTAATAATTTTTTTATGATGATGCATAAATGTGGAACTCATTTACTTGTACCAAAATCTCAGTAAAACAATAAATGACTGAAATGCAATATTAGGTGCATCTTCTTTTTTCGACCAAAAAAAAAAGGTGTATCTTCTTTTACGTATCTTTTTGCAGCTGACATAAATATCTTATCTAGCTTTTTTCTCAAACAAAATATTCCTTCCATTTTTTTTAGTTGTTGTTTTTAGAGTTAATTTTTTAGTTCATAAGTATTACGTACTCATCCTTTTGTATTTACGATGCAAACAATTTTCTAATTTTATTTCTGAGTTTTAGCTTATTAACTGCATATATCAAATAAAAGTATATATTAATGAACAGCAAAACAGAAAATTTAATTGTTTTTTAATATGTGTAAATTAGTTGACACAATAACGTGCTACGTGCGTTTCCATTTGCATGTCAAAATTATATGATGAAAATATCTAAACTTTCTGACAAAAAAAACATCTAAACTTCTATTAAAATGCATTTGTACTAACTACAAACTACAAACTACAGTACTAGGTCTTTTGTTTTATGAAAAAAAACTATGTTAAACAATTAATAAATGCATTTCTGCTAATTCTTATTTCATGAAGTGCAACTATACTAGTACTATAGTAGTAACTGAAGAAAATGATTAATTACGTAATGCTAATTAAGATATTAATAATAGTCTACATGGGTTTCCGGACAAATGTCGTCTGACAAAAGGTCTTTGCGAAAAGGCGGAGGAAGAAAAGGAGGACGAGTACACATGAGCAATGCCCAATTCACTCCTTGGAAAAATGGGTGGCGTTTCACGGCCGTTGCCCCGAGAGATGATCCTAACCGTCGGCTCGGGTCCTTGGCCAGTAGCTGAGAGATCAGATCCTTGGCCGCGCTTGGAATCGTTGGCTCTTTTGGGAATTCGAGTGCTCGAGCCACGATGTTCGCAAGAGTGAACTCGTGGTCCATCCCTTTGAATGGCGTCGTTCCGTAGAACAGCTCGAACATGAATATCCCCAATGTCCACCAGTCCACCGCACTCCCATGCCCTTCTCCTGCCATCCACATATTATGTTTCACTCATGTTAGGAGAGCTTGGGCACTATTTAAGGATTTGGTATGTTCTACACAAAAAAGCAAAAAAAAAAGGGTAGTTGAGAATGAGGTAGATTTGAAGAATACCTGAAACAATCTCAGGAGCCAAGTACTCATGCGTTCCAACGAAGGACATGGAACGTACATCCACAGGCTCAGCGACAAGCTCAGGACCGTTATTACGGTGATCGGTTTTCTTCTTGCGCCTCCGGATTCTCGGGTGGAAACAAGAGACAGCAGGGACAATACAGTTAGGGATCATGCAAGAGGACGATGTGGTTTGATGGTGGTCCATGCCTTGGTTCTCGTTCTGGTCAGACGAGCCGTTAGGAAGGTTGTTCCGGTTCAGCACTATCTGTGGTGTGGAAGTCGATTCGTCACATTTTAAGGAGAGATCAAAATCGGTTAGCATGATGTGACCATCTGATCGAACCAACACGTTCTCAGGCTTTAAATCACGGTAAACAATCCCCAACATGTGAAGATATTCAATGGCTACGATCACTTCCGATACATAGAATCTGAAAAATAGTTAAGAGATGTTGAGATTAGCATAATGTGAAAAGAAGAGAGACAAAGAGAAGAAAACATGGTAGTGAGGACAAAACGAATAATTGAGATTTTGCAATAATTTTAAACAAGAGTTTTGTTTGGAATCTTTTTGGTTACGATTTTAGGTAATGTGACAAAACAGCATTTGTTGGATTTGGGGACAAGAAGATGATGTTTTTGGGTTTGATGTCACTATACACAAGGAACAAAAATGGACCTACAAGGTTGGTTGGCTTAACGAACTCTTTTGTCTAATAGAGAGTTTCTGGTGCTAAGACATTACCCCAAGATTCCTCCAGCCGACCCTTTTTGTCCTTCACGGGTCCACAATCAACAAACATACATACTCCACACAAAAACAGAGTAAAACTGTACAACAGGCAAACTTCTAAGAACAAGTTCACACAAATGATAAAACCCGAAACTTATTCGGTTCATCTATCCACTTCCGTAAAACCATTGTTCTCTATATCATTTCAAGAAAAACCAGAATCTAATTTAGTAAGTTTCTAATGTAAAATGCAGCTGAGTGGAGAGAAATGGGACCTTGAAATTATTTTTGTCGGACAACCTTAAAAATATAGATATATATTAAGGAATCCCGACAAATCATGATAAAAGATTCGACTACATGTTTTGGTCCCAATTCTCAATCATTTTACTTTAACAGCAAAGAAGAAACCTTGTAAAAACTCAGTTACATAAGAAGTTAGATGTAACTTAACCTTGACTTCAGTTTTAGAATCGTCAACGTGTAAACCACTACACTAGTCAATCTGACAAATAACTTAAGAACACAAAACAAATCAGATCTAAACATCTACCAAGAAGAAGAACAAGATCCGGTTTTCTAGTAATTATCACGTGATACAAAAATTGGTCCATAAAGGGATAAATAAGTGGCTAACCTCAACTAACAAACAATGATATAACTTCATCTACTACCAAACCGCACTATACCATCGACTCTAAACCACAACTACTTTTCAAAACAAAGTTTCATAATTTTTCCAAAAATTTCCTCTTAATTTGTAGGACCAACTCATTAAGATTATTTGACAAAATATAATTCATAATAACCACCGGTTTTAATAGCTGGGATGTGCTTGTACTGTAACCACATGCCCAACTACAAAAGAAAAAAAAAATATACTATTCATTTTTTTGTTCCCATCCACGGCATGCTACGTGATTTAATTCAATCACCTGGGTTCCACCACAAAACTTACACGTGTCCTTAAATAAATTTTTCGAGAGCGAAGTCAAACCCCACTCGTTTTGACTTTTTTATTTTATTTTTAAGCATCGCACCAGATTGCAACTATACTTAAATTATGCTGCCCTACGCTATACGCACACATGTAAGTAAGATGCACACTTTTGTCAATCGTGCGTACATCTGCGGACATATATAAAAATAGCCACTCTATTGGTTTAAAATTAAAAATACACTTTCTAGTCCCTTTTCTTGTGTGGCGCAAATAGACTTTTCCAAGTTTATATTAAAAAAAAAAGCATTATCGAGCACATCAATCAATAAATAAATATATTCCAATAACAAAAATCTAGAAAAAAAATCATTTCAAATTTATAAGCTAGCGTTAGTGAAAACTGCCAAAATTACGGAAATAAAAACCTCGATTGTGTGTGATTTTCACTAAGATAATTATAACAAGTAACAACCTTAACGGGCCTATGTCATAATTAGTCTATAATTTCCCTTAAAAAAAAACTACATATATAGTATAAATAAATGGCCTCTCTATGGTTTTAAACTTTTAATTAAAAAATACACTTTTTAGTCCCTTTTTTTGTGTGGTCTAAATAGACTTTTCTAGTCTAGTCTTAAAAAAATATAAGCACATCAGTCAATAAATAACTTATTCCAACAACAAATCTACAAAATTTGTATATAAGCTCATTATTGAAAACTGCCAAAAAAAAAATTGACGAAATTACGGAAATCACTTAAGTATAATTTACTTTATATATCTAAAGATTTATGATAATCACGAAATAATTACCGTTAAAAAGGCAATAAATTAGTGATTAATTAACTGAACCATATGAGTGTTTAAGAGTTAACTACGAGACAATTCGCCAGCTGGACGAGAGTCCCACTTCCCCCTGATTTCATCGGCTTTTTTTATATTATTCACTCCTTCATAATAATTACTTCCCATTTTTTTCAAATTATATTTTTAGAAACTGAATATTTTTAAATTAATTAACTTAACGGAAACTGTTACCTGACGGCGGATTCATGGAAACGTTTATAAGTCTGTTTTTGACGGAGAACGTGAAGGTCACCGCCGGGACAAAACTCCGTTAACAAACAGAGCCATTTCGGCGAATCAATGGCGGCGTAAAGCGTCGGAAGAAACGGATGATCAAGAGACTCGAGTATCTCTCTCTCTGTCTTAGCTCTACCTTCTTTGCTCCGGCTCGCGAGCTCCTTTTTATCCATAACCTTCGCTGCCAATAGAGGTAATTTAACGGCAGTGGTTTCCGTTACGTTTACGGCGGTTAGGGATTTAAATTCGGCTAAGAAAACCGAACCGATGTCTCCGGAACCGAGACGGAGACGGAATCTGAGATCGGAGAGTGAGAGAGACGATCGGAGTGAAGGGGGGAGTTTCGAGGATGAGAATGAACCGTGAGCTGATGGTGCTGGTGTTAGAGCTGCGGCTGAGGAGGAGGAGCGAGAACCGGAGCTTGTGCTTCGATTCACGGTGGTTCCGGCTGATGTGAAACTCACACTCTGTAAATCGTCGCCTAAATCGTCAATCCATGGTTCCATTTTCCGATCTACTCAGACTGACGACGAAAGAGAGAAAGGGAAGAAGAAGAAGAAGAAGAAGAAGAAGAAGAAGAAGAGAGAGAGAGAAGTAACTCTGAGATTTTGCCTTTTTGGGGATGAGAAAAAATAGAATCAAAAGAAGATTACAAAAGACGATGGCATGAGTAGTAATTTAAGGGTTTAGGTATGACTCGTTTTGTAATTTTACCTTGTTTGCTTATTATTAAACCAAATAACTTTTTCTAAATTGTTGGTGTTGGGTTTCGCCAGATATGGGCCGGAAGACAAAGCCCGTTAATAGGCAATTAATGGAGATTTCGAGATCGGTCCGCGAGAGACCCAGTAAGCATAAGACGGTTGAAGAGGATTCCGAGTCAAGTGAAAAGGGAGAGCTCGAAGTAGTGGAGGAGATCTTGGAGCGATGAGACGAGACTCAAGGAGGAAATTCAGGGCGTTGTTAGGCATTGCTTTTTGATATATAATTGGCTTCTCTCTGGAGGGAGAACGCACTGAAGATAGCACGAATCAAACTTACTTAATACAAAATCCAGTTCGCAGATCTTTACGGTTTCTATCGATTTAAACCGAAAGTTCGTCCATATCTTATTTCCTAATCAAATCAATTTATTTGTTGTTTCTTGATCCAACATAAATGTTTGATATGTTTTATTTATGTGTAAGTAGACAATAATTAGGGAATTATTTGATACGATTTTTTTTAAAGATCTTTGTTGTTGCATTTTGTTTCAAAAGAGAGAAACAAAGAGACATTATAAACTAGGCCCCTACGGGATAAAGATAAGGACATATACATATTTTGTGCTTGTTCTATTTTAAATTGTGATTATTATAACTTTTTCGTATGGTACAATCTTATATATTAAAAATATCTAAACACTGTCTTTTGAACATTGTCACCAAGGCACAAGGACAACCTAGACAAGGAGTCCGTGTACAATTTGTATTGAGAACTCCAACCCCTATTATACGAACCTCGGGTTTGTGGTCGCTCGGCATTTGAAAATCGTATCATTGGAAAAGAAATTTATTCAAGTCAAAACCGGTTTCATTGTTGTTGCATTTGGTTCAAGCTCGGTTTTGTTACATCACGGTAGAAGTAAGCTTTGCTTTGCGTATCAGCCTCTTACTTGCCGTTAAGATGGTGTTGTTGGAGGAGCTTGTAAGGCTAATGACTTTTGGTGTGGTGGTATTTGTTTCTAACCTTGCTGTGCCCTAGCCGACTTTGGTTATGAATTTGGTAGAGGGAGTACACACTATTGGCATAATTTGGCTTGTGAGGTTCTAACTCATGTGCGAAGAATCGCTCTCACTTTTTGCAGGGAGAAAATGTGAGCTAGGGTTTGAACCTCTACACAGTTGGCCTCATTCTTAGGTATATCGTGAAAGGTTTCTAGTTTTTAAGTGTTTTTTGTAATTCCGCGGTCACGATTTGTTTTTACCTTTCTTCTTTTGCATTCAGTAACAAAGAACTAACAAAATCATCATCACTTCGTAATATCTTTTGATGGTCGAGTGGATGGACCAAAAAATTTTGGTTAATATTAAATACTTCTATATTTTGCCATGGAACCATTTGTCTAGGTTGATAATTATTGATAGTACACCTAAATTGTTTTTCATTTTTAATAAATTATTTACATGCTTAGCAAATTTTTTTTTTTTTAAACTAGTTTCATCGAGTATGGTTCTGAACTTGTGATACCAATTTGTAACATTTGTCTCAAACTGGAAGGTTTCTAGTCATACCGAAAAAATACAAATAAATTAAGGAAGTTCTAATTCATTCGTAACTTTTAGACATTCAAAACAATGACGAACACCATTTTTATAAATGCGCTTAATAACATAAATATGAATTGAAAATTAAACACATGAGATACGCTGACCCGACCACCGTATCCTCGTGCCGTCTAATCACTCCATGTCGTCCATGTTTATAATCATACCCATGGTTCTGACCGGCCGCCTAATTTTGGTTACTAACTTTTTTTCTTTTCGGCTAATGAAGTTGTGTAATCTTTTTTTTTAAATGGGCTATGATATGTTTCAAACCATGGGCCTTATATTTTTCTCTTCTTCAGAAACTTTAAAGACCATTCTGTTTTAATATGTGTAATACTGTATACAACTATATAATCCTACCATAAGGCTTATCAAGAGTAACTTGTCATTACAAATCAACAATGTACTGAAACATGAGACCTAACTTGTCATAGAAACTACAACACAACATAAAAATGAATAAGAACTAAAACAAACAAAACATGAAAGTTTACAACGGTTTACATCGTCGGACAAAACATGAATAAACCTACCTTTCGAAAACTATATATGAATGCTTATCAAAAGAAGAAAGAACCCAAGTACATTTGATGATTTGATTAGAGTAAAGACCGATTAGCAAACTACACAGAACTTGTATTCACATCCATATACGGTCTTGATATAACAAAAAAAAAAAAAAAAAAAAAAAAAGTCAAGAGTGGTTCATATATAAGAGACCAAAGAAACCAATTAAAGAGAACCTCGACACCGAAGTGGGCAAAATAGATGATATATACGCTGAAGTTACGAGAGATAAGATTCATTTTTTGATGTGTGAAACTGTTCTTTTAAAAGGGGAATATGGCGGATCCGAGAATGAGAAATGCTGCGAAACGTCGAGGGATTGAGATAACATCATTATCAAGACCGATTAAGGCATCTGATTTCAGGGAGTTTGATCTCATTCTTGCAATGGATGAACAGAACAAAAGGTAGAAGAAAAGAGTAACTCTATTCGACCTAATACAGGAATTGTACGTAGTTAGGATCAATTTTTGATATGGTTACAGTTAAACATGTACGGTTTAACTAGGCGGGGCTGCCACACCGTCATCATTCACAAAAGAGTTCATCTACAAGATGTTTCACCTTCTCCATTTGTTTTTCTTCCCCTAGTAGCTACCGGCTTCTACTTTTACAGACGTAAGGCTGAGGAAACTGTGAATCCTTGGCGTACGGGTCTTAGCGGACAACTTCAGAAAGTATTTGTAACTTGGTAAGTTTCTTTCTTCATTGTTACATGGCATAAAATATTACTTACTTATGAGTATTAGCCAACTTTGTATCCTTTGGTTTAATCAGTCTGTGATTTTGATCCTCAGACATCCATGTTACTCAAAAGATCTGAGATTGAAGTTGCATGTGATGTGAAGATTTTAGTAATGTCATTGGATCTTGCTCACTTAGGAGATTGTTCAAAGGAACGCACACTATCAAGTAGTGTGGAGATAGCTGTTGTTTCATTTGCTACTACATCCGCTAAAGACCGGAAGAACAATACATAAATTCACTTTCGGATCAGAAGGTATAGTTTCTCCCATTTTTAGTTTTATTTTTACTAAGACTATATATAAAGTGGACTTAGCGCGTACTGTTCCATGATTTCAGATCGGAATGTTGTCGAAGCTCAATTACAAGAATTTTGTAAAACCTGCTTGGGTACTGTGAGGAAAAGGAACCTTTCACCAGGATCTTGATATTTAAATATGCTCCAAATGGATCACTCTTTTGAGCATTTACACTGTAAGTACGTACTTGACAAAAACTACAATGTCTTATGTTGGCTCGTTTTATTCGTGATCTAAATGGGAAGCAAATCGTTTTTCTTTCTTTTTATGGGTCACAGGTAAAAGAATTAGAACATTGGACTGGGGAATGCGATTATTGGAAATTAACCGTTGTAAAAAAAAAGCCAACTGTGCAATATACAAAGGGAAAAAAGAACTTGAGTATTTTTACTTGTTCGAAGCCTTCTTCTTCTTCTTCTTCGCATCAAACCAGCCACGAGGTCTAGGTTTTCTTTTCACCTGATCTAGAATCTTGCTATATATATGTTTTCTCATTTCAAGATTAATGTGAAATTAAAAGTAGAACTGGATTGATATTAAGCTCTTTGTTCCTTTCAAGATTTATTCTTCAGAGATTTGGCCGAATTTGTTTTCCCTTAATTAAAAACTTGGAACTTGTTTTACCCTAGATTCAGTCTATTCATAAGAACTCTTCCTTAGATAAGTTGGTTAGCGTGTGAATTAGCCAAACACTGATCTTAATTCTGCATATGCTGATAAAAATTTGACCTCTCCGGATTGAGTACGAATTTGCATCCCAAGTGGATCTGTCGATTCTTGAGTGTTAATGTTATGGTCATTCATGTTGTTCATTAGGGGTTGGGCAGCGTCGAAGAAGTTCATGACAGGCTGGCAAGCAAACCTTGAAATTTTGCATTCCATGAAGTTGTCACAAATTCAAGATTTGTGCTGATAGTTTTTAAATCTCAATTGCTTTTTGCATATAAAACTCTCTGTTCACTTACCATCTTCCTCTTTCTCGATTTATAAATCATCCGCCATGACCTCACAAGCTTGTCTACTTCAGGAACAGGTCAAAGGTAATTGAGCTGTCAAATGGGCCGACGGACCAGTCCAAACTATTACGGGTGGGCTATGGACACGCCCAATAATGAAATGGTCCAATTGGTCCAAAGACCAAATTTTACCCATGACCAAATGGGCAAAACCGTGTGGACAATAATGGGCATGCCTTTAAGGTAAACACAAAACAACATGTATCTTTAACAAATCTGTTTGATGTTGTTCTTTGATATTGAATTCGATTTGTTTTTGGATTTGTTCAGATCTTTGTAAGCATCCTGTAGATGGATTCTGCTGGTCTATTTCCTGATATTTTGTCTGTGATTTGAGAGACTTGCCGTTTTCTGTGATGAACACAGGTTGGTTTCCATAGAATTATTTAAGATACAGTGCTGATTTCCTGACTCCCCATGGGATAATGTGTAGCCAGGTTGATCTAAACTGATTTCAAGTAAGTTTCTTCATCAGTTTTTTGCTTAGTTTCTTTGAATTTTTTTTTTTGGACAAAACTTAGTTTCTTTGAATATACAGCCAATAAAGAGTAAAAGTACAATATTGTGTGTTGGGTTTGGTAATTTGACATGAAATAAAGATTTTTCTCGGGTCTCTTGTGAACACGCCGAGTGATCTTTTTAGTTTGTACGTACAGTCTAATTAATGTAAATGGTTGATCCGTTGCAGGAGCTATGTATTCAAGCATCGACAAGAAAGAAGAATGGGTTCTCCATATATTATGTACAGTTGAGAAAACACGTTTGGATAGTTAAATAAATCTCAAAACTTCTTAATTCCCTTAGTGTGATGTTCTTTAATGGAATGTAAATACAAATTAGTCAATTTCTTCTTGTTTCTGCAATATCTTATGTGAAACCCATCGGTTTTGTAAACAACTTTTTTTTTTTTTTCAACAACAACTTTTATTATTATGATTACTAAGACTCAGACCCCCCGCGATATCGCGGGGAAAGTATTTTAGAAAAAGTGAATAAATTTAAAATTTAAAATTATACATTATGAAATCATTTGAATGTAATAGAATAGTTTGAATACATAAAAATTAAACATAATCTGTTACTAAAAACGCAACCATCAAAATGAAAACTTATAAACAAAAAATATTATGTAGAATAGACGTAAATTTACAAAAAAATATTGTTTAAAGTATTATAAATATATAAGATATTTTATAGAGAATTATGGTAAAAAGCTACAATTTAAAAAATCATAGTAACAAAGTGATCTTAACTGAGAATATTAAATTAATGGTTATAATGAGTAAATGTAATTTTTATTAAATAATTATAATTAAAAATGTATTTAATAATGAGTGAAACTATATCAAAGAAAAATTGAAATTAAAATACACAACTTTCAAAAACATGATAACATAAATTTTAAATATTAAAAGAGTTTTAGAACAAAAGTTACAATAAATAGACTCAACTGTAAATTCTATAGTAAGTTTTATTAAATTTCTATATTGTTATAATCATTTCTAAAATTTTAGTTAGATTATAGAATAACATTTAATATTAGATATTAATATTCAATTTATTTAAATTCAACATAAAACAAAAAATTTGTTTCAACGAACTATGATTTGCTAGTTATTGCTGAAGAGACAATTATAAAGAAAGTTCAAAAGACATGACTATTTAAATAGACACACCTATTATAATGAAAAGTTGTGATGAATAAAATCTAGTGAAAAGACATAGCTCTACAATGAACAGATACAACTGTTAGAGAGAAAAAAACAAATAAAAACAAATTTTCACAAAAGTACTACAAAAAATCGCAACTCTTGTTTGCATTTATTCAGGTTGTTATTATTACTTTTAAATATTAAATATTAAATATTAAATATTATTTTAACGAAAAGTTACGATAAATAGACCGAAATGTAAATTCTATATTAAGTTGTATTAAATTTCTCTATTGCTATAATCATTTTCAAAATTTTAGTTAGATTATAGAATAACGTTCAATATTAGATATTAATATTCAATTATTTAGATTCAACGTAAAATAAAAAATTTGTTTCAACGAATTTGTTGTTTACTGGTGAAGAAACAAATATAAAGAGAGTTCAGAAGATATGACTATTTAAATAGACACACGTCAATGACGTCATACACCTATTAGAACGAAAATTTTGATGAAAAAATATAAATCAAATAGTGAAAAGACACAACTCTACAATGAAAAGATACAACCGTTTGATTTGTTTTTTTTTTTAAAAACAAATAAAAACAAAAATTTATGAAAAGGTACTACGAAAAATCGCAATTGTCTACACTTGATTATACCTAATAATCCATATAAACTGCTTTCAAATAGAAGACATCTTTATTACCATATTAAAAATGTCAAATTCAAAAACTCACTATATAATTCATCTAACTATTGAAAAAAAACTCTAGGTGTTTTTATTAAATTTTTATATTTAAAATTAACTAAAAGTTGTAAATTAGATTTATCATTCCAAAAATCTTTTGTCAAATCAAAAATTGGAGGAAATTCTTTACTTTTAAAAGAATGAATGCTAGAGAATAATAATTTAGAAAGTTGTAAAAACTGTTGAGATTGAAAATTTATATTATTTTGTGTCATTGTAAAAAAATGAAAACAGTTCAAACAGACAAATATATATAGATTTCAAAAGATATGAATGTTCTAATAAACACAAGGGCTTATTATCAAAATAGGCACTTTTGGAGGTGTAACTTCGGATTTAGGCATTGTTAGTGTAATGCCATAAATAATAGTCATTTATCAACTGTTCATGACAAAATTACCCCTTAGCGTTTTGGGCGGAATAAGCATAAGAAAGCTAAACCCTAAGTTTGGGGGTTCCTAAACCCAAACAGTACCTATAACCGAGATCTCAGTTCTTGATTCGCGACCAATCATGTGGCGATTTTGGATTTTTGTGGCTTGGACGCTGCGTTTCTCAAACCACTAAGCTGCAATAGATATTTTCTAAATCGATGACTCCTACGCCGTTGGTGTTGGTCGCCAGAAGTTTTGGTTTTTGGTCTGTAATTGTCGACAAAGTTCAAGAGAATTGGGAAAGAGAGAAAATAAAGTCTTTAAGAGCAAAAGGAACAAGAAAGATGACGTCAGTGAATGAGGGCAAAAGCGATATTTTGCATTTTGTTGAATGCCTACATCTGAAATTCATTGCCACAGTGCCTAAATCCGAAGGGCATTGAGTTTTCAGTGCTCTTTTTTTAATTAACTCTAAACACAACTCTAAAGTGAACCATTGTAACTTTTCATAAATAACCGTTTTAATGAACCATCACGACTTTTCGGAAAATATCCAATAGGTACAATTGTTAGTCGCATTTATTCGGATTGTTATTATATATAGATTAAATAAAACATTTTTTTCCGTAAATCATTCTCTAAATATGTTATTATTATCCAAAATAAATAAATAACATTATCAAAACGCAACCAAAGAACTAAGAGTTACAAAAAAAAAGAAGACACAACCAATAAGATAGATTTATTCTCAAGATATATATATATATATTAAAAATACTCAATACATAATTTTTTTGTCAACTTAATACATAATTATAACTACAATTAAAACTTATATTTTGTTCATAATTGTTCTCATACACTCATTTGTTAATTATACATAATCAAATAATATTCCCAAATGTTTAAACATTCATTGTTAATTATATACATCACTAAATAATCAAATATAATAAAGTTTTTTTCTTCATTTTATTTTGTTAATTGATAAACACTAAAAATATGCTTTAAAATTGAACTCTATACCCTAAACCATTTAAGGTTTAATCTTGAAACATATTTTTCTATTTATCAATTAACTTAATAAAATGCAAAAAATATATATTTTCATATACTATTTATAAGAATATAACTTTTCTAATTCGATTAACAAATAAAATTATAATCAAATTTTAGGATCTATGAAATTATAATATAAGATCTAGAAATTCACACATGTAAAAGCACTTCTGCAACGGTTACTTTCCAATTCTGAATCTCAATATTTTCCAACGGCTATATTGTATATGGTATGAGATACAATACAACAAACGATACCGTTTAAAGGATTAGAGGGAGAGAAGTCTTATGTAAGAGTTAAAATTCAATTAATAATTAAAATCAAAATTAAAAATGCTCTCTGCTCTCATCGTCTTCTTCCTTTAAGAGGCGTTTGTTTAATCACTTCCGACGAAATCAAGGTCAAGAGAAAAATCAATTAATCACTTGCGAGGAGAGATCCACAGTCTGTAGATAAGTTCTCTTCACTTATTATATATGAGTTTCTAGATCTTTCTTTGCCTTTCTGATTTTCCCGTTTTAGGGTTTTCAATTTCGATTGTATTGACTTTGTTTTGTTTTGTTTTTTTCATCCTTCAGTGACGATCAATCACTTCCCCAGTTCCCAAGAAATCGCCATCTCTAGGTAAATCATTTGATTGTCGTTAGGGTTTTTTTTTTGGGTCTAATAGCGATAAATAGCTTCGCAATCTTCAATAATTGATATCCGCCAGAATTGCATCTTAAAAATTATTATGGGTTTTAGGGTTTTTGTTTCTCTTTGTTTC
Source organism: Camelina sativa (assembly GCF_030686135.1). Lineage (NCBI taxonomy): Eukaryota > Viridiplantae > Streptophyta > Magnoliopsida > Brassicales > Brassicaceae > Camelina > Camelina sativa. The sequence continues at coordinate 12,688,561 of NC_141885.1, forward strand.
AGTCGGGATAAATCGGAGGATGAAGTCGATCGAGCCTTTGCCTGAGGGTGTTCATCACTCCAAGCGTTCTGGAATTATCATGTTTGAGATGAAGAGGGTCATTGGAGGAACTCGTGTTCAACAGTCTAGATAATGGTGCGACCTTAAGGTCTGCAAAAATCAAATTCTCCCCTTCTACTTCGATTTCTTCTGATTGATCTCTCTATTTTAAGGTTTCTTTCTTCGTGGGTGTTGTTTCGTGCTCTATAAAGGTTGTTGATGATGGTGAGTATAGCTCCACTATGATGATTACTTTTACCTCATGATTGAGTCCTAATTTGGAAATATTTTACTGGTTTTGGTTTTCAGGATCAGGCGTTTCCAGAGATGCTTTGGTTTTGTTGGGAAAAAGATACAGTAAGTTGTGGCGATCTTTTATGTTTGATGCACTGATAAAGACCACTTCTTAGTCTTCGATTGAGAACAGCTACTTCGAAGTTTGGATTCCGTGGAGAGGTGTTAGCGTTAGCTTCAATATCAGATATCTCGATACTGGAAATCAGGACAAAACCTATTGCGAAGCCTAATGGTTATCGAAAGGTTATGAAGGTATGGGATGACTTTGATGCTACTCAATACTCATACATAGTTTGTGTTAGCGTTAGGTTATAATTATGGTTTTAACACATAAATCTTACTTTCTTTTGACTTTAGTATCTTCGGTTATTGGTTTTCAATTTTTCTGTCTATTGGGTTTCAAAATCGTTTACTTTGCCTATAGTTTTGTGTGTGTTCCTTATAGGGTTTTGTAACTTAGTAAGACGATTGCTTTTGTACCGTTAGGATAATTATCTTTCAGTTTTGTGTCTTTGGTTTCCCACGGTTTGGTTTTCCTTATGTATTATACGTTTTTGATTGCTTGCCAATTAACTAGTCTCACGTTCACTCATATGATGAGCTAGTCATAACAACAACTGTTATGTATTGGTATGCAATACTCTTTGTCTTGTTTCTATCGAGGTAATCTAAATTACCTCTCAGCTTGTCCCTGTCCCTATCGGTTTGATTGTCCCTGTCCCTTGAATGCAAACGGGTTCCTAGACACCTAAGCAAAGAAACAAATGCCTCGGTTTGGCTGAGGTAATTTAAATTACCTCTCAGCTTGTCCCTGCCCCTATCGGTTTAATTGTCCCTGTCCCTTGAATGCATACAGTCACCTGAGCGAAGAAACAAATGCCTCGGATTGGCTGAGGTAATTTAAATTACCTCTCAGCTTGTCCTTGTCCCTATCGGTTTGATTATCCCTGTCCCTTGAATGCAAACGGGTTCCTAGTCACCTAAGCAAAGAAACAAATGCCTCGGTTTGGCTGAGGTAATTTAAATTACCTCTCAGCTTGTCCCTGTCCCTATCGGTTTAATTGCCCCTGTCCCTTGAATGCATACGGGTTCCTAGTCACCTGAGCAAAGAAACAAATGCCTCGGTTTGGCTGAGGTAATTTAAATTACCTCTCAGCTTGTCCCTGCCCCTATCAGTTTAATTGTCCCTGTCCCTTGAATGCATACAGTCACCTGAGCGAAGAAACAAATGCCTCGGTTTGGCTGAGGTAATTTAAATTACCTCTCAGCTTGTCCTTGTCCCTATCGGTTTGATTATCCCTGTCCCTTGAATGCAAACGGGTTCCTAGTCACCTAAGCAAAGAAACAAATGCCTCGGTTTGGCTGAGGTAATATAAATTACCTCTCAGCTTGTCCCTGTCCCTATCGGTTTGATTGTCCCTGTCTTTATAATGCATTCAGGTTCCTAGTCACCTGAGCAAAGAAACAAATGCCTCGATAAGGTTAAGGTAATCTAAATTACCTCGCTGATTGTCCCTGTTCCTAGAATGCATAAATCATTCGGGTTCCTAGTCACCTGATGCTAAAAGCAAATGCCTCGGTTGTTGAGGTAATTTAAATTACCTCTCTGATTGTCCCTGACCGTGATCTCTGATTAGCAAATGAAGCAGTCCCAAATCTATAAGCTGCTTTGGTTGAATTAAAAACAAATGCCTCAGTGCAGAAGTTTGACATCCTTGGAGTATGCATGATCACGCTTACATTTAAATTGAGGTATGTGAATTTCTTGATATTTTACGTCTGAAAATCAGGTATGTGAATTTCTATTTCTTTAATATATGTTTATTACTTGATTCAGTTTCGTTATCTCTAAGGTTAAAAATTTTTGTTGTTTATCAAATTCATTACTGTGTGTACACAGTCTCGACAAGTAGCAAACAAACTTACATAGGTCTTCTAACACCGCCTTTTTATCTTTCTTTGCATGCAGTTGTTCTACACTTATGACTAGTGTAGAATGACCTTTTCATGCAGTTCTCGGGTTTTTTGTGTGTTTTCTTTAAGTGTAACCGTGTTACCATGTAGATGACTATGTGACAGTTGAATTTTATTTTTGAAGATCGTATAGCAGGTTGGGCTTGTCATTTTTATTTTTTATTAATTTATACATGATGTTTACACTGTTGAAAGAGCAAACTATGTTTTCTCTAACTAGTGTAGAATGATTATTACAATGAGTGTTTTGCCTGTGTTGGTTCATATTTGATTCTTAGGGAAGCTTATATCTAAAATCTCTTTTGCATTTTCAGCTGTGTTGGTTGGTTGTCTTCTTGTTATTGTTGTATACCCTTGTTTGTTTGGGATTTCCCAGTGATGACATGTCTACAATTTGGCTGGTTTGGTAGGATCTTGTTTCCTGTATACAACTTACATATTTAATTGTGACAACCAACTTACATATGTTTTCTCTAACTTGTTTCCTGTATACCCTTGTTTGTTTGGGATTTCCCAGTGATGACATGTCTACAATTTGGCTGGTTTGGTAGGATCTTGTTTCCTGTATACAACTTACATATTTAATTGTGACAACCAAGCTTGATTAGAAAATCATTTATTTAAGTGCCGTGTGAGTGTTACTATAGTTTCTTTTTTTTTGTGTGTTTTCTTCAAGTGTAGCCGTGTTACCGTGTAGGTGACTATGTGATAGTTCAGTTTTATTCTGGAAGATCGTATAGCTGGTTGTGCTTGACATTTTTATTTTGATTAAACTATATATGGTGTTCACATTGTTGAAAAACCAACCTATGTGTTCTTTGACTAGTGTAGAATGATTAGTACAATAAGTGTTGTCTGTGTTGGTTCATATTTCATTCTTAGAGAAGCTTATGTCTGAAATCTGTCAGGCTTGTCTTCCATTTGTCTTACGGAAAGATAGGAAGTTGTGTGCAGCGGTAAAAGCTATGCATGTGTTTGTCAGATGGATTTGGAGTGCATGCATTGTCTCACTGTGATTCCTTATTCCAGTTTAAAATATTGGGTTACACTTTGCATCATGTAATTGATGAAACCATCTTGCTGTTAGTTATTTTCTCGGTTTTTATCTCTATGGAAGTGTATTGTGTGGTCCTTCTCTTTTGCATTATCAGCTGCATTGGTTGTCATCTTGTTATTGTTGTATGCTCTTCTTTGTTTGGGATCTTCCAGTGATGAAAATGTCTACAGTTTGGCTGTTTTTGTTCATTTTTCTTATCCTAGTTATGTTTGTTTTGTTGATATTGTGTCATCCTTTAGATCTTATAGACAAATCGAGTTTGATGAAGGATCGTTTATAAACTTAAGAAAATTACAACCTATATAATAGGAGAAGAAATTTTAAAATGTTGTCATATTGAAGTCGTGCTTTTTGCTTCCGATTTTGGTATTTATTGGTTATATAGTTACTAATTATTTTTGTTTTTCTTAGTTCGTTATTGTTTGTTGAATAGATAAAATTCTCACTCATATCTTCTCTTATGTTTGAAAGATTTTGCAACCTTGCAAAATGTGAACAATTCAATGTATAGATGTTCAGACAAAATAAAATTTAAAAGTGGTATACCCGTTTGAACTAGTGGATCAAACACACGTTTGAACCACTGAATCAAACATCTTAATTGTCTTAGTTGATTCTTAGAGAAGCTTATGTTTGAAATCTCTTTTGCATTAATTGTTAGCTGTATTGGTTGTCTTCTTGTTATTGTTGTGTATGCCCTTGTTTGTTTGCAATTTCGAAGTGATGATGTCTACAATTTGGGTGTCTTGTTCATTTTTCTTATCCTTTTTTTTTTTTTTTTGGACAAAGTTCATTTTTCTTATCCTAGTTATGTTTATTTTTATGATATTGTGTGTTAAAGTTAGAGTTTATTGCTAAGTTAAAGCTTTTCTTTTTACTTGCTATACTAATGCCTTTTCGTTTAGTCAGTCAAATTTCCATGGAATACTGAGTGTTAATATTTATATTTGGTCGGGTCTTGTTTCCTGTAGACAAAGATCACAACTACACATGTTTATTTGTGACAATTAATCTTGATTAGAAAATCATTAATTTACATGCAGTGTGAGTGTTACTAGTGTGTTTTTTTTTGTTTGTTTGTTGTATTTAAGTGTAAAGATCGTATAGCTGGTTAGGCTTGACATTTCTATTTTGATTAAATTATGTTTGGTGTTCACATTGTTGAAAGAGAAATGTATGTCTTCTCTAACTAGTGTAGAATGATTAGTACAATGAGAATTTCTTGTCGGTGTTGGTTCATATTTGATTGTTAGAGAAGCTTATGTCTGAAATCTGTCGTGCTTGTCTTGATGCGATCCTTTCGTCTTTTGGAAAGATAGAAAGTTGTGTGCTATATCCATCCAGTGATCGAACTATCTACCAGCAGTAACTTGTTGTTTTCCGATGAACAACCAACCTCTCATAAAATTCAATCGTACGTGTAGTGACACATCGACAGAACTAGCACAATCTCCTATGACAATTTTCCCACAAAATTTAACTGATGATGACACATCGACAACACACTTATAACAATCTTCTATAAAATTTCACTCTTCTTAAAGATAAAATAAAATTTCTGTGAATGCTTTATTTTATTTGATATAGAATTCAATAGTGTAGTAGTTTGTTGATTATTGGAAAGACTTGTGACCTGATGAAGTACCTTCAAACATTCAAAATAACGATTTTTAAATGCGGTTTATAACATAAATTATGAATTGAATATTAAACCCCTCACTTCCTCGGTTTATTACGAAATAAGACTTTAAAAAAGAAAAAAAAAAAAAAAAAAGAGCAGAAGAAGAAAGAAACTCGTAATATCATCTCCAACTATTCAGGGGGAATGAGGATGTACTGTGCCAACCTCCTCACCACTTCTCCAACAATCTCTTCCTATTTACCATTTTGCCACTCCACTTATCTTTCTCCTCCTCCTCATTTCCGATCATCTGACAAAAACTCGAATCTCGTTTCCATCTTCCGAGCAGAACCCAGAATATCTCATTCCCTTGGGTGCTTCGCATCATCTTCAATGGAGACGACTCCGACGACGCAGAGCAGCGAAACCAAACCTTTCTCTGTTCTTTTCGTATGTCTCGGAAACATCTGTCGGAGCCCAGCAGCTGAAGGTGTCTTTAGAGATATCGTGAAGAAGAGAGGTCTCGATTCCAAATTCAACATTGATTCCGCTGGAACCATTGATTATCACGAGGTATACTAATCCTTTCTGTTCCGATTCTTTTTTTTTTGCTTTTTGAATTCGAAGAGAAGAAGACAGAACAAGTTACTTAACTTTAGTGTTTTGTAATAAGATTAATGCTTTATTGGTGAATGATGCTTTTCAGAGACTTAGAAAGGTTTGATTTTGGATTTAGGGTTTTTTTTTTTTTTTTGGTGGATGCAATTTGGTTAGAGGAAGGAGCAGTGCAGACTTTTGAAATTCATGTTTCTGAATCAATTTGTGATTTGTTAAACTGCTCTTTTTTATAAGAGATGAAAACAATAATCTGACTTTAGGATTGTACAGAAAAATTGATGCTTGATTTGAAGTTTGAACAATTAGTGAGTGATGCTTTTCACAGACGTAGAAAGGTTTGATTTTGGATTAAGGTTTTTTTTTTTTTTTTTTCTTTTGGTGGGAGTAAGGACTTTGAAATTGATGTTTCTGACTCATTTTTTGATATGTGAAACTGTTCTTTTAAAAGGGGAATATGGCGGATCCGAGAATGAGAAGTGCTGCTAAACGTCGTGGGATTGAGATAACGTCATTATCAAGACCGATTAAGGCATCTGATTTCAGGGAATTTGATCTCATTCTTGCAATGGATGAACAGAACAAAGGTAGAAGAAAGACTAACTCTATTCAACATTCTATAAGAATTGTATGGTTAGGATCAATGTCTATACAAATGGGGTTCAGCCTAGGACTAGGAATTTGCAAGTTAAGATCTGATTAGTTATGGAGAAATGAAATAAAATATGAGTTTGAATGTTTGATGTTTGCAGAGGACATATTGCAGGCTTATAATGGATGGAAAGCCAGAGGGAATTTCCCGCCCGATGCAGATAACAAGGTACCACCGTTAGTGTTTGTTGCCGTTTTGCTGGACTTTGGAACTCTTTTTTAGGAGATTGTCAGAACATATATTTCATTGATTTTTTCAGGTTAGGCTAATGTGTTCGTATTGCAAGAAACACAGTGACAAGTTTGTTCCTGATCCATATTATGGTGGAGCTCAAGGTTTTGAGAAGGTAATTATCATTAGAGATTACATTTTTGTTTAGACAGATGCTACCTACAAAATCAACCACTAGAGGTTGTCTATCAAAATGGTTTATTGGGTTTATAAGAATTTTAAATGGCATGCCATTTGTCACTTCCAAGTTCCAAGTTGCCTTCCATTCCAGATTGGGACAAAACTTTCTTGGAAACTCACTTGTTCGTTACTTGGTCTACTGTTTCTTTGACAGGTACTGGACTTGCTTGAAGATGCTTGTGAGTCTTTGCTGGACAGTATCACCGTGGAAAGTTGATGATACTGCAAGTTCAGAGTCCCACTTATGTTGTTGCAATTATTGAGATTGGTAGCTTTGCACATACAACTGAGAGTTCCATTATTCTGTGACTACATTTATAGACATCTTAATAATGTAAAAGCATGAGAAATGATGTGTAGCTTGAATCTTTGATATTTTTCTTCCTCTAAAAACCTTGTTATTTAACTGAACAAATTCTTAAGAAGATGTTCTTGTTGATATTAAAGTAACATAGAGGGTGGCTACACAATTGAACAATTTCCTTCTACCATTATTATTAGGAGAGAGAAAGAGAGATAGAAAAAGAATGTGTGGACGTGAAATGTTGTTTAATTTTCCTTTATCATTATTTGGCTTCCGAGAAATTAAGTGAATGGTGGTGGTGGAGCATAGATAGGGACAGCGATTTTGTCTTTAGCAACATTTTCCACTAAATCTCACTATATTTTCCACATTTTGGAATCCTTCAGAAATAAGGGAATTGACCCATTCATTGACAATGATATAAAGAGGAGTAAGTCGATCGGTCCTGAGCTCGTAGAAGCTATCAAAGGATCAAAGATCGCGATCGTCTTGCTCTCCAAGAACTATGCTTCTTCGTCTTGGTGTCTTGATGAGTTGGCAGAGATCATGAAATGCAGGGAAGTGTCGGGTCAGATTGTCATGACCATTTTCTACGAAGTGGATCCAACTGATATAAAGAAACAAATTGGAGATTTTGGAAAAGCCTTTAAAAAAACATGTAAAGGTGAAACAAAAGAGCGTACTGAGAGATGGAGAATAGCTTTGGAGGATGTGGCCCAAATCGCTGGATATCATTCTCGCAACTGGTTTGTTCTCTTGATTTCTACTCTCCTTAATTAATATTTCCTTTTAGAGTTTATTTGTAGCTTTAAAAAAAAATATTAAGACAAGAAAATACATATGTTTCGATGTGTATCAGAAGTTCTCATGACCAGACTATTTGATAGTCATTATTCAACATTCTACACTTAGTCTTTGAAGAGTTAAAAGTTAATATCCGGTACCGTTAATGTTTCTTGTTGTTGTTGTTTGCTTAACTTTGGAGTTTCTTTCTGGAGATTTTACAAAATGCTTTCATTGCAGTTTCTTCAGGTTAAACTAATGTACACCCAAACACGATTGTGGAGTTCTGATATTTTGACAAGGTAAATTACTATTAAAGAATTATTCTATCTCTTACTGAATGGTTGTTGACAGTTGCTCCTCTGGTTAACTCAGTAAGCATCATTTTAGAGCTCATTTAGATAATTGTAAGTCAATAAGTCACCATAGAGGTAGCTGAACCCTCCATATATAGAAGAAGGTCGTTTAGGCAAAACAAAGTATATCAGGAAACGGGAATCATCTGAGGCAGTTAGCTCGGTCGGTAGATGCGTTGCTTAGGTCGCACTTCTCTTAATGAGTCTGTCCATTCAAGCTGTCTATGGGAAAGGCGCATCAGCTTAATTAGCTCTTGTAGTCACTAGTCAGACTGTTCGGTCAGTAGTTTTATTGAAAAACAGCTTCATGTATCACACTAATTTTAGTTTTGTAAATGCTTATATTCCTGGTTGATCTGTTTTGTTAGGACAAAGCTCACATGGAAAATTGATTATTGATCTCTTACGTGGACTACTTGTTTCTTTGACAGGTACTGGACTTGCTTAAAGATGCATGTGAGTTTTTGCTGGATAGTATCACTGTGGAAAGTTGATGATATATGTAAGTTACAGTCTCACTTTGTTGGCGTTGCACATATAAAATTGAAAATTCTATTATCACATTTTAGACATCATTAGTGAGAGATTATATGATATTAAGCTTGAATCTTCGTTGGTGTTTACCCTTGAAAAACCTTGTTTTATCATTAATTATCTAATATGCACGATTGAATGATTGTAATTATTGGAATTACCATAAAGACTTGAGATACCATAAAGTTTAATACTTAATTGTAAAAAAATGCATATTAATCATTATTTTATTTTATTTTCCAGTTGCAGTTTTTAGGTGTTCAGATTTGCAATTTGTTCGCATTGATCCAAGCTTTATGCTCTTTTGTATCTCTTTCTTTATGGATTCTTAATAGACGTATCTGCAGAAAGTTTTGTTTTTTTTTTTTTGTTTGCTTGCCCTGTTTTATTTTATCCTTTACTCTGCAGATACAACTAGCCTTGGCTGCTGAGTAACAATTTTGATGTTCAGACAACATGCTTTCAAATGAGAAACATTGTAAAATGTTTTACTCTGACAAGCATATTTTTTAGATCAGAATCCAAAAGTTGTTGTGCGTTGCAAAAGTCTGACTCAGATTTTTGTTCTTTCCCTAATGGTATTTTTGTTTGTGATTTTCTGTCCAGGGTTTCACAGTCCTACCGTTGGAAGACGCTAGTGGACGAGGGTGTGTGTACACGGGACTCTTTGGAACACACAAACGCATGAGAGACTATACCGAGGAATCTCTTCCAAGAAAACTACAAAATGTTGACATTACCATTTTTTTTTCTGTTGGGGAAAAAAGGTTACATGTATTTTAGGGACCAATCTGGCATGTATTCTAGACTAGAGAAGGACCAATCAGGCGAGTACTATATTGCTGGTTCATAACAGGATATATAGTTACCTCATACCTGAACAGACTACTGAAATCATGTGCTGGAACCACTACACTATATATATGCTGAGTACTAAGAAACCAGGTCATGTCACTGCTACAAACTGTATCTAATAATTCCCGGTTTCTTTATGGATTCTTAATAGACGTATTGCAGATACTTTTGTTTTTCTTTTTTGTTTGCTTGCTCTGTTTTATTTCATAGCCTGATGCCAGTGCCATGATCCATGGATAGTTGAGAAACTTAACAACACACTATTTGAGATTGTTGACCCAAAAATAACATGGATTATATCGACTTTTAGAAGAGCATATCTAACATTTGAAGTTGAAGCAAAGGAGGTGACTTCCAACGAGCTTGTCTTTGAGTTCAAAACAAGCAATACCAATTGGGAGATCAAAGAACGCGGCCTACTACAAATCTTGGAGGTCCCAGACTCCCACAAAGCCATTCCACCTATCCCTTGAGAACATCATCAATTGTAGTAATTTGTTTCTTTGAAGCCGAAGCTTCTCCATTAGTAATAACACCATTACCAGATTTTGGCCTAGCACTATATGCAAATGAAGCTGTATGTTACATACATGCAGAAATATGAAACATAAGTAGTATCGAATACCTTATTATCCAGGCAAGGATCTTGCAGCTTTTTTCTTGAATGAACCAATTTCCCTTCCACAGCAACCTGAACAAGGACATATCTTTAAGGGTTGCATACACTTTTGAAGATACGCTATATGTGCAGGACTAATATATCAGGTCAAGCGAAAATGTACCACTAAACATAACACACATACAAATTAATATTTTAGAAATAGCCATTTACTGTCACTAGAAAAGGTCAGGTTCATTTCATTTGACAGCAAAGATGTAAACATTGGAACACAAGAAATAAGAAGTCCTAGACCTTTCCAAAGCAGAAACAACAGATTCTATCCAATAAAGTATAAAGGAATAGCTCGTGACGGGTTTGCTTGCAAACAGTTGATGCATCAACATTAGTCTCAGAAAAAATTAAACGCAACTATCTCCAGCAAAACAAGTACTTACCTAAGAGCATTTCATAAATCAAAGCCAAAACATATTCCACTCTTATCTTCCTTCAATATATCACGTAAGAATGTAAGATGCTAACAAACAGATGAGCACAATGACAACACCACCACATATTACTTTCAAAATGACCTTCAACCACTAATAATAACAAAGAGAAACTAACTCAAGTATCTGTTAACTATTTACAAATTAGAAGAAAAGAGTTAAAGGAAGAAGAAGAAGAAGAAGAAGACAGTTTACTAATTTAACGGAATTACGATATTATCCCTATCTTTTTCTCGCTTGTAAACCCAGAATTCGCCTTCGTGTCGTCGTCTTCTTCGGTGGAGTTCTCGCGGCGGTTCGGGTACCGACGTAAACCGTATTGGTGCCGTTGGATCGGTTCTGTGTTAACCGGCGGCGCAGGAGGTCGAAGAATTGTCGTCGGTTTTTGCCGAGACTTGTTGTAATTATGGGCCTTTAGGAGGAAGAAGAAGCCCACTAAACATTAATCAAAACTTTTATTGGTATTTGAGTTAAGCCCATTAATTAGTTACCGATGGTTAGTCAGGGAATGTTGGAAATTAAATAATTCTTGATTGATGATATTTTTATTTTTAAATATTTTTTCGTCGAAGGTTATGCTTAGGTGTTTCGTAATTGCAATGACAACTTTCTTTTGAAAAGTTAAATATACAAGAATACTATTTATTAAACATAATATAATTTTATAATAACATGAATCTAGAATAAACTATTTTCAAACGGAATCCAAGTTTACAAACTGAAATGAAATAAAATGTAATTATTTAGGTTTTAATGGATGTTAGGGCTAATCCATTTTTAATATACTAGTTTATTTCTGTGGGAAAACGGTTTCTAATTGTTTTTTTTTTCTTTTTTCTTTTTGAATTATAATGTTATGAATAGCAGAATAGTAAACAAAAAATAGTACAAGACATAAACGGTTTTTTCGCTTTATTCTCTAAAATCATTCGAATCCTTGGATTCTAATTTTTTAAAATTTAAAATGGTGAAATCTAAAATGTCGAACCAACAAATTTAAAACTTGAAAATGAAAAAAAAAAAAATCAAATCAAACTAAATGAAAAAAAAAATGTGTGGTAAACCTCTCTGTTGGGATTCTATTCTCCACACAAGAGTTATAATTGTTGGTCTACGTTTGGTTTGTTCTCCATAGAAATACAAAAAAAAAAATCTCATACAGAATATCTAATATCTAAAATTATAAAGTTAACTTAACCGTGGTTAAACCCAGTTAAACCTAGGGTTTAGATTTTGGCCACCCTACATATAAATACATGGAGTAAGAACCCTACCTCGTAGCCCCCAGTATAATAACCACAGCACCAGAAAAACATTTTTTTACTCTCTCTGATTGATTATCATTTTCTCTCCTTCTTTTATTCATTTGTGTTTTTGGTTTTGTTTTTTTTTTCTAATGGTTTTTAATTTAATATTATTATTCATCGTCTCTTTAAGTTATTCGATTTTATAATATTTATATATATATCCATTTCATTTGTTGCAAATGATGAGTAAATCACAATTGACAGAAGAAGCTCTAAATTATTGAGCAGTGTTGGCAATCATAAACTTCCATGACTCTGATGCAATTTTGATCTAAGAAATCTCCAAATCTTTGCTCGGTTTTTTCCTCTTCTTTCTCAGAGTTTTGTAAACAATCTTATGATTTTTGGTTTCCAATTTTTTTACATTCTCTACACCACCTTCAAATTGAGTCGGATCTGACCAGTTTATCTATCTTCTTTGATTCCTAAGATTAAAAAAAATCTGCAAAAATATTGTTTTTAGTGAACAGTAAAAATACTATTGATAAAATGTCATTAGTAATTCCATAATACTCTGTATTTTTTATTTTGGTATAGCCCAATTGAACTATACAAAACTTGGCCAAAAAAAGAACCTAGTATAAGAATATTTCAAGTTATATAAGCTAATGTAAACGAACAGTGACAAAAAAAAATGAGCAAGCTAGAAAAAAGAAAGCTTCATCATATACACTAGACGAAAAAGATGGAATGAATCATCAATTGTTTTAGTAGTCATATAGTTGTTTGATAGCATTACAATTCTCATAAGTCATAACTAAACAAAAAACAAACAAACTTTGGATTGTCTTCTGTTCTTAGAAATCAATGTTACGAAGCATCGTGATCGTTGTCGCCATCGAAATACATCAACTGTGTGATGATGATCTGAAATTTACCTCCTGCATCTGCACGCTTGGAGCGTGTTGAATGTATCGTAAATTCTCCAAAATCTGCACTTTGATCGAACTGATGTACGATTTGGTATTTAGATTCTCCTGTTACAATTTCAAAACACAAATGATTCTCAATCTCTCTTTAGTTTTTGTTAGAGGAAATGAGGAACAATAAGTTACATAAGAGAGGTCCTTACAATGTGACCACCAGGTATCTTCAAAGAAAAATCCGGCGCAAAATACTTGATGTAGTCGTTTTCAGGAATCTCTGCAGAAACAATTAACCTGTGAGCTCCTGAAGTCCCAAACATACATGTTACACTCTCTAACAAACATTACTAACCATTAGGAAGTTCTGTGTCCAAAAGAATGCCAGTCTCGACAGTCCAGCACGGAGCTACATTCTCCTTTGTGTATCCTCCACCTCCTGTAACCTAATCAAACAATCAGACAAGAAACTGACTTCATCGTCGAGGAGCTTAACTAAGACTACAAAAAGGCATGTCAAGAAAGAAAGATACCATTAAGGGAAGATTGAACTTCTTCACGAATTTAACACATTCAGCATGTCCTGCACAAAGGGAAAGCCATTTCAGAATAAACAAGTCACATAGAAACTAGCGGAAGAGAGATTTGAAAGAGAGAAAGAGATTTCGATTACAAGAAGAAAAACAGCACCATCAATAGAGAGATTAAAGCATCCTAGTCGATCCCTGGCTAGTGAGTCTGCTCCGCATTGAAGAACAATTGCACCCGGTTGATATATCTCAACAACCTTGGATATTATCTAAAAGAACGAAAAGGGTTACCGATCGAGATCAAAACAGGAGCAACGTTCGAAAGCATTGAAATTTGATTGTTTTGGTTAAAAGAGCTTACTGTCCTGAAGAGACGGTTGAAACTACTGTCATCAATACCATCCTTCAATGTCACATTAATGGCGTAAAATTTCCCTTCTCTTTCTCCTATTTCCTTTTTTTAAGAAAAAGTATGTCACAATGACATTTCATCCAAACACATAGAAACAGTTCTCACAAAATCGAGAAACGGATTCTGAATATTACCTTAACATCGCCGGTCCCAGGAAAGAACTTATCCCCAAACTTATGAAAGCTAACAGTCATCACTCTGCCATAACAAGATTCAAAGATATTGGTAAATCAGTTTCTACCGAAACAACTTAAAGACAAGTCGTTATGGACTAATTTTAAGACTAATCAAAGTGTAACTACCTGTCAGTGAAGTAAAAAGCTTCTTCAACTCCATCACCATGATGAACATATATATCTATGTATAGCACACGGGGATGGTGTTTCAACAACTCAAGAATTCCTAGTACGAGATCGTTGATGTAACAAAACCCTGATGCATCACATTTTTTGGCATGGTGCAACCCGCCCGCCCAAATTTATAGCAATGTCACAGAGTTTGTTGTTTAATCTGCGTGCAGCATCTAATATACAAAACTTTCAGTTAAAAATGCTCTGAAGTGATAACCAAACATGAATACCAACATATACTAAATGTATTAGGATTTACCATTGTTCCCCCTGCGTAAATTTGACAAAATTCAAACAAATCCTCAAAGACAGGACAATCCTCTCTCAGATTATCTGCATCATCAAAGTAACTTAATATCGGCTAATATGTTTGATTGCAAAATAAGAAATAAATTAATGAAGACACAAAACTTACATCTATAAACATAGTAAGTTTACAAAAGTTTGGATATTAAGTTATTATTAAAATTTGAAAACATATTATTATTATATGTAATCTGCTACAGACTGTATCTCTAATAAGTTTGGATTATACAACCAAGTTAACAGAAGTGAACATGTAAATCAACCTGCTTCATTGTCAGTTTAGGCTTAACAACACAGTGTTGTCAACACTACTTGAGATTAAACCACCAAATGGCAAATTTATTATAAAAAGACTACTACGAAATCCGTTTATCACAAATTTGACCATTTAATTTCAATCATAACAAAGTGTCAAGAAGAAAATTAAAAAATTAGATCCAATAAAAAAATATATATATAGAACAGTAGCAAATGCAAATAAAAATAATAATTCGTAATATTCCCTTTTTGGCTTCGGAGAAATTCAATGAATATTGTGGAGCCTGCATATATACTAAGGACAAAGATTTTGTCGGTAGCAACATTTTCCACGAAATAGCCTGCTTTTTCAACGGCGTAGATCATCATAAACTGGAAAAGGTTCTTTCAAAGAAGTTTTTGCATGTGACGAAAGTCGGTATTGGCGTCTTAGTTGAGAAATCTCTCATATCTATTGACCAATTCGGAGTTATATATATGCATACTCTGTTAGAACAATTCGGAATAGAAACTTCTCGTAAGCAATTCATTCACAATCGGCTTTTGAAATATCAGCTTTTGGTTGATGGAAGAGATATTTGTGAAGTGCTCAGTACTGATACAACAGTAAGCTTTTTGCCCTACAAATTGAGTTTATTTTATAACTAACTATGTTGTCTACTTATTATTATTATTGGGTTCTTTTCAGGATAATAGAAGGTTTACAGGGATAAATTTAGATTTATCTAAAACTGAGCAAGAATTGAATATAAGTGAGAAAGCACTTGGAAGAATGTCTGATCTCGAAATCGTAAAAATCAATGGTGAGGAGGATCTTGCTCAGCCTGAGAGACTGCACTCACTTCTGTATCATTCTCAAAAGATTAGATTACTTGATTGGAGTTATTTCCAGAGTATATTTATGCCATCTACTTTTAATCCAGAGTTTCTCGTCCAATTATGTATGGTTTCCAACAAGCTTCACAAGCTATGGGACGGAACCAAAGTAAGCAATTTTGAATAAAAATCTTCAATTTTCAAACTGCTCAAATTTGGTGGAGCTTCCTCCCTCCATAGGAAACCTTCAGCGATTGTCTACGTTGACGATGTGCGGATGCTCAAAGCTAGAGGCTCTTCCAACCAACATCAACTTGAAATCTCTCTTTTCACTTGATCTCACAGATTGCTCGCAGTTGAAAACTTTCCCTGAGATCTCCACAAACATTACGAATCTCAAGCTCACAGGAACTGCAATAAAAGAAGTTCCTTTGCCCATCATGTCCTTGCCTCTTTCTGAATTTAAGATTTCATACTTTGAAAGCCTCAAAACATTCCCGCATGCTCATGACATCATCACAGAGCTGCATTTGGTAAACGAAGAAGATATACAAGAAGTTCCTCCATGGGTCAAGGGAATGTCTCGTTTAGGTGTCCTTAGACTCAACAACTGCAAGAATCTGGTATCACTCCCACAACTTTCAGATTCCTTATCTTGCATTGATGCAGACAATTGTCAGTCCCTTGAGAGACTGGATTGTTCCTTTCACAATCCAGAGATCCATCTGAAGTTCACCAACTGCTTCAAACTGAACCAAGAAGCCAGAGATCTCATCATGCACACATCGACTTCTGGATATGCGATGTTGCCCGGTAAACAAGTGCCTGCCTACTTCAATCACCGATCTACTGCTGGAGGTTTATTGACAATCAAGTTGAATGAGTCGCTTCTTCATACATCCTTGAGATTTAAGGCTTGTGTCATGCTGGTTAAGGGTACAGAAGAATCTTTTGCTCCGTGGGAGTATGTCCAGATTGAAATCATGAACAAAAATGATGATCACACGTTTTGGTGTAAACCACACTACCAATTCATAGATATATTTTTAACAGAGCATATCTACATATTTAGAGTTGAAACAGAGAAGGTGACTTCCACCGAGCTTGTCTTAGAGTTCAAAACAAGCTATATGGACTGGAAGATAGGAGAATGCGGGGTATGTCACATCTTGGAGGTTCCTTAGTGTTAATGAACATGATGAAAGCTTCATATATAGATAGCATCCGTAGAGGAGGTATTAAAATTTTCATCAATGTGTATGGTCATCTATGTGTAATCAGTTAAATGCAGACTGGGAGAACAATACAAATAAAGATAGCGAAGATGAAGACGAGGAAGGAGAAGGTGAAGTAAGAATCCAAGTCATGAGAACAATGTGAAAACCCGTGGATTTGTCAGATACTATTCAACACTGTGCATAATCTTATATTGCAGTAGTATGTTTTTGCAAAGAGAAAACAGAGAGTCAGGTCCTTGTTTGGAACCAGAGTAAGAAGCCGTATTTTGAGAGAGTTGTTTTTAGTTTCAAGTTAATGTGTTCCTTTCTCTGCTTGTTTTAATATTTTAGCTGAGATTCATATTAATTATTATGTTATGATAACAAGCAGATATATCTTATCTAACTAAACCATGCTACCAAAACTACATCAAAGGTATCTTCATCTCATCCTTACAAATTCAGAATATAACGGGTTGAGTTACGGTCATGTACTTAAAAAACAGATCTAATGTTGTCGAAATCACTTATATAACCAGATTTTTTCTCACTGTAGATTTAGCAGAGAATTAAGAAATTCAAGTTCCACATGACAACTAAATAAAAAGCAGTCGTCAGGCTTTGTATCTAACTCGTCTTACCTCGTCACTCCACGCTTGTGTTTTTAGACTGTGGATAACATGCGGGAGTCCAAGGTCAACCATCTAGGCACCAAATGTACCTTTTGGAAGCAAGTTCCTGAACGTCAATATGACAACCCTGACAACCTGTAAGATAAAATAGCGTCAGGCTAACATAATAACAAGTGCATCAAAACAAATAAAAGAAACAAAAAACTTGGTATTGGACAGCTGAGAGTCTGATTGATTAACCAAGCCATGTCATATATATGATCTTTAACTGATTGCAGGATAGCAGTGACCAACTCACACAAGAGAACATAGCTCACCTTTTCCTTAGTCGAGCTCTTAACCACTTCCGTGCCAAGTACTCTATTTCAGGTTCATAATAGGATAGAAGCCACACGCAGAGACATGTTTCATACGGAAGCTGTCGGCCGAAAGCATATAAATCACATGAATTATGTACTGAGAAATTATGACAAAAAAGAAAGTTCTTCTGAAAACTGAAACAGAACTATCTAAGCAATAAACAAAACCATCGCCAGAGTGTCTGCCTTTTTGTCAAGAACTTTGCATAATTTAGAAACTGCAATACTTAGATACAGCTTTGGGATCAATTACAGATATAGGCATTTTTTTCAAATTCTACAGCTTTGGTGGACATATCTCACTGAAAACTATTACCACTAAATATATAATTACCACTACATATATAATTACCTGGATAGACTGCTGAGTGGATGCTGGGGAGATTAGAGGAATAAGTAACTTAACCCCATCTGCCTGAACAAATGACGATCTGACATCAGGTTACTTAAACAGTGATGACAGACAGCTTATTGCAATTGGAACGCCATGAGTAGGATGAGAAGGTTGCTTCAACTGCATATCAAATTTAAGGATTGTGATATCAAACGCTTTTTTGGATTCACTATATATATATATAAAAAGAGGTTCCATCCATATCACAAAACTTGAAGATTGAAGATTTACCAAAGTCAAAGTTACTGCTTCAATTTTCCCCACTGCTATACCTCTGAGCTCTAGCTATAACTATGGTAGTTTCTACAAGACAAAGACAATAAACAATGCAAAAACAACATAAAATAGAAAGAAAACAAAGAGGATAGAGAGAAAGAGAAACCTGAGCACAAAGCCATTCCACCAATCCCTTGAGAACATCATCAATTGTAGTAATTTGTTTCTTTGAACCCGAAGCTTCTCCATTAGTAATAACACCATTACCTAGCACTTATGTTAAATACATGCAGAAGTATGGAAGATAAGCTTGCATATACTTTTGAATACCTTATTATCCAGGAAAGGATCTTGCAGCTTTTTACTTGAATGAACCAATTTCCCTTCCACAGAAACCTGAACAAGGACATATCTTTAAGCTTGCATATACTTTTGAAGATACCCTATATGTGCATGATAGAAGCAGTGAAAATGCATAATAATATTTACTTAAGTTCAACTTAACCAAGGTTTGTTGTGATAGTTAACCATGGTTGGTTTAGGTTATTTCTTTAGTCTATGGCTATATATAAGGTCTGAGAGAGTTACAGAGGATTATCGAGTATTTTGTGAGGTCTTTTAGGGGGAGTGGGAGGAGCTCCATTAATAAAATCCTCAGTTCCTTTTGTAATTCCAGTTCTATAATCTATCATATCCATTTCTATAAGCAAAACGTATCAGTGCAGGACTAAGAAATCAGGTCAAGCGAAAATGTCCCACTAAACATAACACATATACAAATTAATATTTTTGAGAAATAGCCGTTTACTGTCACTAGGAAAGGTCAGGTTCATTTGACAACATAAATATAAACAGTGGAATACAAGAAATAAGAAGTCCTAGACCTTTCCAAAGCAGAAACAACAGACTCTATCCAATAAGTAAAAAGACTCACCTTAAGAAAGGCTCATAAGTATCCTCATGTGCCAAAGATTTTTCATGGAATAACCTAGCTCGTGTCAGGTTTGCTGGGAAACAGTTGACGCATCAAGATTAAACCGAAGTTAAAATTAAACGCAAATATCTCCAGCAAAAAAAGTACTTACCTAAGAGCATTTCATAAATCAAAGCCAAAACATATTCCACTCTTATCTTCCTTCAATATATCACGTAAGATGCTAACAAACAGATGAACATAAGCTGGACCATCCTACAATAACAACACCACCACATATTACTTCAATATATCACGTAAGATGCCAACAAACAGAACCAGCGTAAGCATACACGATGATCTATAAGCGTCTATGTAATGTCAAGAAAGAAAAGGAAAAAAAAAAAAAATCAAAAACTTTCAAAATCAAGTTAGGAAACGCAATTCCATTGTCTTATAAAATCGATTGAATTAGAATGATCATAAAGAAAATATCCGATTACAGGAAGGTGAAATCGATACCTCAAGGATAAGAGATAGCTTCGCTCAAACTCGGATCTGAAGCGTGCGAAGGAGTTAAGAGAAGAAGAAGAAGAAGAAAGTTTTCTTATTTAACGGAATTTACTATATTATCCTATCCTTTTCTCGATTAAACCCAGAATTCGCCTTCGTGTCGTCGTCTTCTTCGGTGGAGTTCCCGCGGCGGGTCGGGTCCGACGTTTCAGTATTGGTGCCGTTGGATCGTGATACGAACTCAAGATAAATACTGGGCTTTAGTGGGCTTTGGCTAATGAGGCCTTTTACGTTTGCGTACTTAGAGTAACACCTGATCTTTATGAACGATTATCCAATTAATCAACACAATGTTTATCTTCTTCTTCCTAATACTCTCTCTATCTCCTTCTCTCTACCTCTAATCTCTTCTCTTATTTTCTATCTTCTCTCTAATCTTCTATCTTCTCTTCTCTTCTCTTAATCAATTCTGGTTATTTGGTTAGGGTCAAACCTAACAGATCGGTTTTGAGTTTACCGGCGCCGGAGGTTGAAGATAGACTTCGTTGTGTTAGCCGCCGGTATTTGCTGGCAATTGTCGTAATTATGGGCCTTTCAGAGGCAGAACAAGCCCATTAAATATTAATCAAAACATCTAATTGGTTTTTGACTTAAGCCCATCGTAATGATATTTTGTTTTGAAATATTTTTGATCGAAGGTTAAAAAAGTGTTCGTAATTCATCAATTCCATAACCTAATTTTATTATAATTCAATACAAAATTTTTGCCATCCTACATGTAGTAAGAACCCTACCTCGTCGTAGCCCCCAATATAATAACCTCAGCACCAGGAAAACAATTCTTTACGCCCTCTGATTGATTATCATTTTCTCTGTTTTTTTATTTATTTGTGTTTTTATTTTTGTTCTTTCTAATGGCTTTTAATTTTATAATATTCATTGTCTCTTTAAGTTACTCGATTTTATAATATTTATATATCTGTTTTTTGCAAATAATGAGTAACTCACAATTGATAAAAGAAGCTCTAAATTATTGAGCAGTGTTGGAAATCATAAACTTCCATGATTCTGATGCAATTTTGATCTAAGATCTTTGCTCCGTATTTTCCTCTTCTTTCTCAGATTTTTGTAAATAATCTTATGATTTTTGGTTTCCAATTTTTTTACATTCTCTACACTGTTTTTTTCCACCTTCAATTGTATTTAGTAAAACAGTAAAAATACTATTGAGAAAATGTCATTCGTAATTCCATAATGCTCTGCAATTTTTATTTTGTTATGACCCAACTGAAGTATACAAAACTTGGCCAAAAAAAGTTATAGGCTAACTATAACAGAACAGTGACGAAAAAAATGAAAAAGAAAGCTTCATCATATACACAAGACAAAAAGATGGAATCAATCATCAATCGTCTCTGGTAGTCATATATAGCCGTTAAAAATATTGATAGCATTACACAATTCTCATAACCAAACAAAAAAATACAAACTTTTGATTGTCTTCTGTTCGTAGAAATCCATGTTACGAAGCATCGTGATCGTTGTCACCATCGAAATATTCATCGTCTCTTTGGATCTGCTTATCCCGCGAACGCTCTGAAACAGTCAAACCGTTTACAATACAACATTACTCGCTGAGAAAACGAATGGACTAAGGTAGATTTCAAGGTGGTTTAGAATACTTACGATCCACGCGTACATCCGGGTTTTGTTCATCTTCATCGAAGTCTGGTATGTAGAAATCAGGTGGTACCTAAGAAAGTCAAGTCAAAAACTGATCAGTGTTAGATAACACAAATAAAACAAACAAGATTGATCAAATCATCAATTGTGCTATGATGATCTGAGTTTTACCTCCTGCATCTGCACGCTTGGAGCATGTTGAATGTATCGTAAATTTTCCAAAATCTGCACTTTGATCGAACTGATGTACGATTTGGTATTTAGATTCTCCTGTTACAGTTTCAAAACACAAATGATTCTCAATCTCTCTTTAGTTTTTGTTAGAGGAATGAGGAACTATATGGTACATAAGAGAGGTCCTTACAATGTGACCACCAGGTATCTTCAAAGAAAAATCCGGCGCAAAATACTTGATGTAGTCGTTTTCAGGAATCTCTGCAAAAACAATGAATCTGTGAGCTCCGAAGTAAGTTCCGAAACATGAATCACTCTCTAACAAACATTACTAACCATTAGGAAGTTCTGTGTCCAAAAGAATGCCAGTCTCAACAGTCCAACACCGAGCTACATTCTCCTTTGTGTATCCTCCACCTCCTGTAACCTAATTAAACAATCAGAAAAGAAACTGACTTCATCGTCACGGAACAGTAAGAACGTACTAGATATAAGTCAAGAAAAATAGATACCAGTAAGGGAAGATTGAACTTCTTCACGAATTTAACACATTCAGCATGTCCTGCACAAGGGGAAGCCATTTCAGAATAAACAAGTCACATAGAAACTAGCAAAAGAGAGATTGAAAGAGAGAAAGAGATTTCGATTACAAGAAGAAAAAAAGCACCATCAATAGAGAGATTAAAGCATCCTAGTCGATCCCTGGCTAGTGAATCTGCCCCGCATTGAAGCACAATTGCACCCGGTTGATATATCTCAACAACCTTGGATATTATCTAAAAGAAGGGAAAGGTTTACCGATCGAGATCAAAACACGAGAAACGTTTGAAAATAATTGAAATTTGAGTGGTTTGGTTCAAGAACTTACTGTCCTGAAGAGACGGTTGAAACTACTGTCATCGATACCATCCTTCAGTGGCACATTGATGGCGTAAAATTTCCCTTCTCTTTCTCCTATTTCCTTTTTAAAGAAAAAGTATGTCACAGTGACAATTCATCCAAACACATAGAAACAGTCCTCACAGAATCGGTACACGAATATTACCTTAACATCGCCGGTCCCAGGAAAGAACTTATCACCAAACTTATGAAAGCTAACAGTCATCACTCTGTCATAACAAGAAATCAAAGATATTGGTAATCAGTTTCTATCGTAACAACTTAAGACTAACTCTAAGACTAATCAAAGTGTACAAACCTGTCAGTGAAGTAAAAAGCTTCTTCAACTCCATCACCGTGATGAACATCTATATCTATGTATAGCACACGGGGATGGTGTTTCAACAACTCAAGAATTCCTAGTACGAGATCGTTGATGTAACAAAACCCTGATGCATCACATTTTTTGGCATGGTGCAACCCGCCCGCCCAATTTATAGCAATGTCACAGAGTTTGTTGTTTAATCTGCGTGCAGCATCTAATTTACAAAACTTACAGTTAAAAATGCTCTGAAGTGACAACCAAACATGAATACCAACATATACTAAATGTAATAGGATTTACCTATTGTTCCTCCTGCGTAAATTTGACAAAATTCAAACAAATCCTCAAAGACAGGACAATCCTCTCCCAGATTATCTGCATCAAAGTAACTTAATTTCAGCTAAATATGTTTGATTTGGAAAATAAGAAAACAATTGATGAAGACAACTTACATCTAGCCATTTCATTGGGAAACAAGTTCTGATTTTCTGGATTAATTCGTTGCAAAAACTCCACATAGTCAGGAGAATGGAACTGAGCCATTTCAATAGGATATGCCTTGTGTGGACGCTGAAACAGTAGAGAACGAATATAGACTTTAAAATTTAGTAGAGATGAATGGAAGAGGAACAAGAAACATGAAAGATGAGCAAGAGACACTAACATAAACTTCCATCTTGCTATGGAGGCCATATGCAAGGATAAGATGATGAGTCATACAAAGCCTGTGAGGTTTCATTGGGTGATTTGGACCAAAATAGACACTCCCCACGTCCCCTGAACCACATTAAAAAAAACCCATCAGCATATCATCACAAAACCTGTATAAACTACCACAAAGGCTCCCATAAGCAACAAGAAAATATAAACTGAACTCCATTATATGCAATGATGAATACAGCTCTAACTTGACAAAAAATTCTAGGGTTCATATCTTCAGCAAAGAGATAACAGAGACTAGGTCAAAACAATCACATACTAAGAATACTCTTCCTAACTAGAAGGCTGGATTCTGGCTTAAGCTAAAACTAGAGCTAAGGAATCGAATAAAATCAGAAACTTCACCTAAAACCCTTTGTTCTTTTCATCAAAAACCCTACTCAAAAACTAAATCGAGCTGGAGTATATCCAAATTAATCGTAACCCTTTACTTATTCTAGAATTTAGATGCGAAAGATTCAACCTTTCGATGCATCTATTGAGCAATAAAGACAACAAGAGTAGCGCGGTTCAAGTGGATGAAATTGCTCAAGAATTACGAAGTGAAACTAAAGAATAAAGAGTTTTTGGAGTTTTTTTTTTCTCTTAAAGAAAATAAAAAGAAAAGGGGAGAGAGATGAATATACCATCATAAAAGTAGGAGATTTTGTCCTTGGAGCGCATCTCTTAAAGAAGACAAGTCACAGAGATCGTGCGATATCAATCTGAGAGGAGGATTACTAGACAGAGAAATTTCGAGAGCTGCGTTGGCTTCAGTAGAGATGAGACGAATTCTCCATTACTAAAGCCGCAGAGATTTCACGAGTTTTCCGGCAGAACAGAGAAGAGAAGACAAGAGAGGAGTAACGAAGCGAATAGAAGAAGAGAGAGAAGAGATAGTCCAAAGCGAGACGATGCCGTTTAGTGTTATGATGACATGGCAGATGACGTCATTCAAAGTGTATTGATGTAAAAGCTGTTTTTGACTCAATAAAACCAGACCGGTAACTTTCCATCATTTGAACCGAATCGAATTAAACAGCATAAAAACCAAACCAAACCAAATCAAATAGTAAGTTACAAGTTCTTTAACCGGCTGGATTCTGGCTTAAGCTATAATTACCTAGCTTGTCTCTATAATCGTAGGCTACTTTGTCATGGCTTCCACTATCTTGATTCTCGTATGACATTCCCAGTTGCTTAACATCATTGTAGTTGTAACATTCCTCACTTACGTCGTCTCTATGACCATAATCACTCTTGTACGCAAAATTTTATTAATTTGAATATCTACCATCGGAATATCTCATATTTGCATGAACTTTAGCATGACCACCGTTTCGTAGTTGCAAGCGCTCATCATCAAAGTAGACTTGATTTTAGTCATCAAAAATACATCTCCTACACCGAAGAGCTACCTCATCTTGCTTGCGAGCTGATGCATCATCCCAATCCCATATGGATCAATTTCATTATCTCTTAGGAGTTTCTAGCTTTCATAATGCAAATAGGTTTACTCTCCCTCATTCAAGGATTAGTACTCCTCTACATTATAAAGCTCTAGCACCTCCTCGGTCTACCACAACCTATGATTTGGTGACGTCAATGCTATAGTCATAGTCCTTGTTGGTATTTTGTGTAATGCTGATAAACATCCTTGCTTTTATTATCCAAATATGCTTCATTTCTATCACTGAAGTTTAACCTTCTAAGCTCTAGTGCATTGACATCTCCATGCATGGTCTACAATAATATATGAAGCGCGATAATGCAGATATGCATCCCCCTTCTAGAATCCATGTATGCTTCTTTTCCATCATCAAAGAATACCTACTAAGTTCAAGAGCTCTGGCATCTTCCCGGTCTAAAAAAATGTTGGATTTATTGAGATTGAGATTCATCATGCCATAAAAGTAAGAGTTTGTTTCACGATTCTTTTAAGAGTTGTTGGCTTTTGCACTACAAGAAATTTGTCTTCCTGGTAATTTCCGACGGACGTATTGACGGAAATTTGTCAGTCGGAAATTACCGACGGATTTCCGACAGTTATCTGACGCCGAATGATTTCGTCGGTTTTTCGTCGGTAAGTTACCGACAGACTTTATCCGTCGGAAAACCGTTATATTTTCCGACGGATATAGTCTGTCAGTAATATCCGTTGGAAAATATGTCCGTTTTACATTTTTCGAATTACTGACGGATTTCCGACGACCCAAAGTATCCATTCTTATAGCCGTTTTATGACCGTTGCAGTTTCAAAATTTACCGACGGATTACCGACGGAAACCATTTTATATAAACAAATCGCTTTGTCTCATGTTCTCACTCATTTTTTCAGAAAAAAAAGTACGTAAAATGTCTTCTTCTTCTTATTTTCAATCGTGGATGGACGGACCGATGCTCGATCCAGAATCAAATTTATTGAATGATGAGTATGCTCGTGGTGTTGGTGAATTTATGGAATTGGCTTGTCAACAACCGATCGCTCTAAAAACCCGTAAGTTGAAATGTCCATGTTCGATTTGTCAGAATTCTCACAATATTAGGATTGATTTAGTATGGGGTCATTTTTATTCCAATGGTTTTATGCCGGGTTACAAGATTTAGTTTCTCCATGGTGAAAGACCAGAGTACAATAGTTCTAGCGAACCATATATTGTTGATAGAGTAGAGGAACCTAGAACAGAAGTAGATTATGGTGTGGGTTCTCTTGAGATGGTGAATGATGCATATAGGGAAAATATGCAATCGATGGGTCAAAATGTTTATAGTTTAGAGGAGCCTAATGCAGAGGCACACAAGTTTTTTTCTATGTTGGACGCAGCTAAGCAGCCGTTATACGGAGGTTGTAGGGACGGTCATTCCGCTTTGTCATCTGCAAGCAGATTGATGACCATAAAGACGAACTATAATTTGGCTGAGGAATGTGTGGATGCAATAACTGATTTTGTGAAAGACATTTTGCCGGAAGATAGTCATTTTCCAGGTACATATTACGAGATTCAGAAATTGGTCGCCGGTCTTGGTTTGCCTTATCAAATGATAGATGTATGCGAAGATAATTGCATGATCTATTGGAGAGAAGACGAAGATAGGAAAAGGTGTCGATTTTGTCAAAAACCAAGATATCAGGATAGAATCGGTAGGGTTCCAGTTCCATATAAGAGGATTGGGATGAAGAGCCATGATTGTCATGTTGTGATGCAGCGACTTCTTCCATTTGCATTTGATCATCTTTTACCCGACAATGTCCACCAAGCAATTGCAGGTACATTTCTAAATATTGCAATTTTTTATTTATTATATACTTTTTTATTTATATATACAACCTCAACATTAAAAATTTAACTTATAGGTGTAGGTGCATTTTTTGGGATTTATGCTCGAGAACACTTACTTTTGACGGTATTCGTAATTTGGAAGAAAACATACCAATGACGTAGATTGGTGAAATATGATCCGTTCATCCTTGCGTCACAGGCAGACCAAATAAGTATTACATTATCCGTTTATTGAATAATTATTTAATACATTTAGTTAACATAATTATTAACATAACATTATTTGTAACAGGTTTGCTACATTCGCTATCCTCGCGTTTCTAATGCTCCCGATACTTGGGTAACAGTTACGCAAATAAACCCAAGAGGAAGAATATACGGAGTTGCCGATCATTATCCTTTGCAACCTAGCGGAATTGGCTACATGGCCCCAGTTGAGCATTCTTTTGATGTTGACCTCGTGGTTGACTTCACCCAATTCACAGATGACAGAGTCGACTCTGAATCATAAGATGAAATTGGAGAATTTGACGAAGATGATTCAGACTCAGCTTCTACCGATTACTCTTCTGATTCAGAATAGATTTTTTAATTATTAACAATTGTAACTTTGAAGTACATGCGTAATAAAAATAAATATTTGCTTTCAAATTTTTTAGTAAAATAAATAAATGTAATTAACTTAATAATTAAAAAAATCAATTAAAAATAAATGGTCAATTCCGTCGGTAATTCGGTCGGTAAAACAAATCCGTCGGTAATCCGTCAGAAATTACCGACGAGTTACCGATGGAGATCTAACTTTCGTCGTGTTAGTAAAATTTTGGTCGGTTTTCCTTGTGCTGTCAGTAATCCGTCGGTTTTTACCGACGGATACTGACAGATTTCCGATGGAGTTTTGTAAAACCTCTAATTTTTGTTCTATAACGCACATATTTAATAAGAGATGTATAAAGTATGAAGTTTCAATGACCTTATAATCTTCTTTTAAACTAAAATCTTCAAAATTTGTGTATTTAAAAAAATGAATATGTTGTTTGCCTAAAGTACTAATAGAATGATATTATATCTTATGGGTAAATGTTTTTAAATTATCAATTTTTTTTTATTTTTCATAATTTACTCATATTTGTCAAGAAAAAATATAAACTACATAATATAAGCATATTTGTCAAGAAAAATAATAAGATTAAGGGTTTTAATATCTAATGCGTCGGTAAATAGTCAGAACACCATCGGAAAAGTATTATGTCGGTAATCCGTCCGGTTTTTCTGACGGATTACCGACGGATTGCGAAATTTCACCCCGGGAACGAAATACAATTAAATTTTCGGTATCGCGGGGAATTAAAATTTTTATTGAATTCCGACGGATGTTCCGTCGGTAACATCGATAAAACCTAAGTCATTTCATCTTCTTTCTCGCACTCGTCGACATAACGCCAACTTCTCAAATCCTCTCTCTCGCTCTCGCAACCAAAATTCCGGCAACGAATCGGCTTCCAATCTGGCGACTTCCGGCGTCCAAACCAGCTGCTATTCTGGCGGCTTTCTTCCCTCATCCGGCGGCTTTCTTCCCTCCGGCGGATTTCTCTACTTCGGCGGATTTCTCTACTCTGGCGGCTGTCTCTACTCCGGCGGATCTACTCCGGCGGATCTACTCCGGCGGATCTACTCCGGCGGATCTACTCCGGCGGCTCTCTTTAAAGAATGGCGTAAGTTCTCTCATTTTTTGTCATATTTCCTTAATTTTTGTTAGTTTTTTAGGATTATGGTATATTTATTAGATTTTATGAAGATTTGGCTTTAGATTAATTTGAAGATTTAGAGTGTTAGATTTGTTAGAGTGTGATTTGTTAGACTGTGATTTGATGAATGATGAATTGGATTTCGTTTTTGTTTTTGTTAGGGTGTTAGATTTTGTTTTTTTTTGATGATTTGGTTTTTGTTTAATTGTTTTATCTTCTTTTTTTTTCTAGAAATTTTTTTTTTTGGTTGGAAGTTTAGTTATTTGTTATTATTGTAAAATATGTGTTAATGTTATAAATTATGTGTTAATTTAGTTTTTGAAGAAAAAAACTAAAAATGATTTTGGAATAAAACTAATACTGTTATTTTTGGAAAAAACTAATTTTTGTGTTTTTGGTAAAACAATCATTTATGTTCTTTAATTAAACTAAAACTCTGGATTTATATTTCTTAATTATCAAACTCTAATCGTTTTTCAGCTTAAAATTTACCATCTTTTTGTGCCTCTGTTGTTTTTTTTCCCCTATATTCATATAGGATCTAAATTTGTTTTTTTTTCCCAAAGAAACTATGGTTCTTATGTTGCAAACACATGTGGGAACCACGCTGCTGGAGAAGCTAGTGGTTCCCATTCACGTCATAGCCCTGTTCCAGATTCACAAGCTTCACAACATGCTCCCATGGAGATGACCATTGAAGATTTTGTTTCTCACCCTGGATGAGAACTTATCCCCCGCTTAGATCCTTATGGCGCTCCAAATACCATATGGTTTTGTGATTCGCATAATGGGATCACAAAATCTCTTTTGCGTATGATGTATGGAATCCTCAAAACACCATACGCAAAGTTTTCAGTGATGCCTTCGTCAGAACAAGAAATGTGGATTAAGCAATTTGCGGTACAGTTTTCAACTTTATTACTTTAATTTTATAACATCGTTTTATAATATTTTTCTCATAATGCATTATCTTTCTATTTTTTTTAGCAAGATTTCACTTGGCATCCGGATATCACCAACAACGTTCCAAAAGAGTTTAAGAAGGCGACTGCTAGACAATATTCTAAGATGTTGAATGAGTGGAAGCAAAAGTGGAAGAAAGGAAAGGTGCCAAAAAGGTTGAGCGATGATCTCTTCCAAGGTTTGATTCAATATTGGGGTGAAGTAAATACAGTTTCACTTTCCTCAAAATATTCTCAGAATAGAAGGAGCGACCGTGGCGGGTTGGGCATGGCAACCCACAACAATGGTCCAGTTAGCGCCTATACCCGACAACGCCAACTTGTAAGTTTTAAGATTTCGTATAATTGTTATTTTTTATCATTAATAAGACAATCTTTATATAATTAAAATACTTCTTTTAGACTATTAGGGATGGTGTGGTACTAGACCATATTACTTTGATGGAGGATATGCATACCAACAAAAAGACCAAACAAATACAAGATGGTAAAGCTAAGCTGGTTGTTGAGAGTTCGAGGAGGCGGCAAGAGGAGATAATCAGTTCCCAACAATCTTCTGAAGGATCGGAGTCTACTGTAGAACTTGGAAGAGAGAAATTAAACGAGATTTTTTATGAGGTAATATTTGTTTTTTTTAAAAATTTGATTTTACTTTGTTTTGTTTTAAAATGTTTGAATAATTTTTAAAATGAATGTGTAGAAAACTGAAAAAAACAAGGGACGGATTTTTGGACTTGGAAATCTCTCCCAACAAAGCCCGTTATCTCAATCAACGGGTTACTCATTTGCTCCCACACAAGAGTTCCAACAAGCTCTGCAAGAGAAGGATGCTCGGATTGCAGCATTGGAAAAGGAAATGGAAGAACAAAAAGCGGAGAACAAAAGAAGGGAAGAGGAGAACAAGAAGAGGGATGAGGATCTAGCAGCGTTCATGAGCGAGATGCGGGCAAGACATTCTGCCTTTTAGATTTCTGAATTCTAGCTTTGTTTTGTAAAATATTTATGTTTTCGGTTTTTAGAACATTTTCCATGTTTGTACGAAATAATATTTCCCTAAAATTTTTAAATATTATTATATAAGCATTTCTATTTTAACAAAAAATTTAGTATTAAAATTTGAATAATTATGCAATTTAAAAAAAATACAAAAAATACATCAGTCGGTAATCAGTCGGAAATGACGGACTTTTTCGAAGAAATCGGTCGGTAATCTGTCGGAAACTACGGATTTTTTCGAAACATTCCGTCAGTATTCTGTCGGAAATGACGGAGTTTTTCGAAAATCAATCGTGAAACCGTCGGTAGTTCCGTCGGTATTCGTGCTGTCGGAAGCCCGTCGGTAAATATTCCGTCGGAAACCCATCGGTATAATGCTGTCGGAAAGTATAATGCTGTCGGAAACCCGTCGGTACAAAATCCATCGGAAATCCGTCGGTAAGATATCCATCGGAAATCCGTTGGTATTTACCGACGGTTTACCGACTCAACATGTTTGTCGGTTATCCGTCGGTCTTTGTCTTGTCGGAAATCAGTCGGTAGTTTCCGACAGATTTCCGACGGATTATTTTTTCCGACGCTCTAGAACCGACGGACATTTACATCTGTAATTCGTCGGTAATCGTCGTTTCCGACGGAAAACTGACGGATATGCCTGTCGGTTTTATGCTGTTTTCTTGTAGTGTTCACATCGAAATATGCTTTGTTTCTATCATTTAGGAAGACTCCTCTCCTTAGACGGCTAGACCTTTGGCAAAATCTTCATTCTCTACCAAAATATGTCACAAACCGTAAGATATATAAAAAGTTTTTTCATAATGTTGTAAGGGTTGTGCCTTATATACGGTTAACCTAGGTACGTAAACAGAAATAACCTACATAGGAGAGCCCTGACTCATAATACCCCCCCCCCTTCCCCTTAAGGTGGAGTATGAAATTCCCAAATATCCAACTTGAGCTTAAAACTATCAAACTCTTTCGGACCAAGAGCTTTTGTAAGGATATTGGCCAGCTGAACTTTAATTTAGTCAAAACATATTGAGGAGCACTAAGGCCATCCTTAAAGGGGGAACAGATGGAGTGTTCTAAGCCCAAAATAATTAATAAAAAAATGAATAGTGGGCTTAGATCAATTTTTTTGGTCTTGAGATAGAACTGTTCTAGAGCCCAGTTCTCCTTTCTTTCCTCTATTCTGATTGGTCGAGACATTTTGTAGACGAAGAAAAATGTTCATTTGTCTCATCCTGCTGCGAAATCGAGTCTAGGGTTTGTGTTTTTCTCCAAAACGGCGAAAGCCGCGTTCTCTCCATATTCACCGCCGAAGGTTTGTTTTCCGGCAATTGAAATCCCAAAATCGAGAGCTCTTCCATCTAGCAGTCGATCTTTACATAGCTTCTCTGACTTACACGATTCAATTCCCTTCTTTTTTCGATTGATCTGTCCGGCGATTTGAAGGTGAAGTCGACATCTTCTTGACCGGCCATATAGAGAAGGTAGTTCTGTCGTTTTCTCTTTCACTCTTTGTTTCTTGGATGTTTCATCGATTTAGGGTTAATCTCAAATCTGTTAATTAGGTTTGCCCGGTTTAGAATAGGATTTGTCTCATGTGTCATAGGGTTTGTTTCATCTGTCATAGGGTTTGTTTCATCTTATTTTGATTAATCAATATACGATTTTAGTGAACTTATCTATGATTGAATTTCGAGAGTTGTATTTTGAATTTGGAATCAACAATAACCCTCATGTTTTAAAATTGAATTTTCTTTGTTTCGGAGGCTTGTAGGTGAGGTTAACTAGCGCAAGTTGAATCGGATCCTTCAAGAACCCTGCGGTTGCTCGAAAGTAAAAGGTAAGTCCCATGTGTGGTTTCTTGATTTGAGTTGTGATATTAGTGTTTATTCAATGATTATATTTGATTGTAGTTAATAGTGGTTTGTTAATTGTTAATTGTGATTGTAGTGGCTTGTTATTTGTGGTTTGATTGTGTAATGAGGGAAATTGTTTTGTGGTGTCGGATGTTAGACATTGTTGTTGTCAATTAAGTGTCTCTTTGTTTTGGTTTGTATGTCTCACCATCTAACCTTTTATCATTTGGTTTGTTTGTATGTCTCTTAGATTTGGCTAGTCTTTGTAACTTATGAATGCTTTAACAAATATAGTTGAGTAGTTACCAAATCTATGAATGATTTACTTTGAAAAAATAGTAAATGACTTTTATTTACTACTGATTTGACATAAGTAGGTTGTTGTTATTTACAATTAAAACTCCCTAACAACACCTAACTTTTGATTTAATGATGGCTTCTTAAGTTCTCTATCTTACGTCCAACCGCTTTGTTTCTTAATTCCATCTTGTTTCCTTCTTAAGTGATCTATACTACATCCGAATCTTCTATCAATCTCTCACGCTGTTTTACTTCTCTTCTATCATCCTTCTTGTTGGCTTCTTTCTTCCAATCTATCATAACTTTTACTTCTCTTCTATCATCCACCTTCGAACAATATCTTTTCTTTGTTTAATTCTGATTGCTATGGAATCAAACAATACTCCTAACAATCAGTCTCAACCCTACTTTAGCCTTCTTAACTTCCCATATGACAGCTTTGCTCCCAATGTAAACATTGGTTCCTCTCAAATTCCTTCTTTTAGTTCACAACCAAGTTCACAGCCGAGTTCACAGCCGAGTCCACCTCCTAGTCAAACAGAAGAGACAGCCGAACAGCGAAGGGAGAGAAGGCTATGGTCCACCCAAGATGACTTAGTCCTAATAAGCGGCTGGTTAAACACATCGAAGGATGCAGTAGTTGGGAATGGGCAAAAGGCAGGGTCCTTTTGGATCCGTATAGGAGACTATTACGAAACAAGTAGTCATGTCCGTGATGGTGCTCAGCCTAGGCGCCCTGACCATTGTAGACAAAGGTGGCAAAAAATCAGTAGGGAAGTGAGCAGGTTCTGTGGAGCTTTTGCAGAGGCAGAGAGTGAGAGAGCTAGTGGGATGAACGATCTAGATGTTTTACAAAATGCTCACCAAATCTACACTAACCTGTACAAGAAGAAGTTCGGTATGGAGTATGCTTGGAATGTTCTACGCTATGAACAGAAATGGACAAGTCTCGAGGCTATGAACCCCACTCCAAAGACAACCAGTTCTAACAAGAGAAAAGCTGATGAAGCTGCACCATCTACGGGTTCTGTCGTTGGTGAGCACGAGAGCAGACCTGCGGGAATCAAGGCAAAGAGTAAGGAACAAAGGCAAAGAGAAGGCTGCACCATCTGCGGAGTTTAGTCACATGTGGGAGATAAAACAGAAGGATTTAGAGGGCATGAAACAACTCCAGAAGATGTCCATTCTTGACACTCTCATTTCCAAGAATGAAACCCTAGACGAAGATGAAAAAGCATTGAAGAAGAAGCTAATGGCGGAACTGTTTTAACTATGTTTTTTTTAGCTATGTATGCGGATGTTTGTCCATCTTGTTTGTTGTCTAAGCGAATCTCGGATGTTTGAATCAATGTTAATATGATATATGTTATATGCTATATGTGAATCGGTGAATCCATATCAATGTTAATATGCTATATGTGAATCCATGTTTTATATATGTTTTTCATGAACTTATATATGTGTTTCGGTTTCAGGTTTAAGAAGTCATGGACCGTGAATATGACTATGGTATAAACAGCCCATTAGACTATAGTACGCAGTCAGAAGAGGAGGCTGAGACCTGTTACTATCCTCCGGAACCATCTCAACTGAACCAGCTCAACGAACAAGTGATCCAGCTCAACGATCAAGTGATCCAGCTCAAGGTACTTGTGATCCAGCTCAAAGATCAAGTGATCCAGCTCAAGGACCGAGTGATCCAGCTGACTGACCAAGTGAACCAGCTCAAGTAATGATCAACCCGTGATGTTGTTGTTTGCTTTCGGATGTTGTTTACCAAACCCGTGATGTGTGGTGGTTGTTTTGTGAACCCGTGATGTGTGGTGGTTATTTTGTGATGTTGTTTACCAAACCCGTGATGTTTGTGAACCTGTGATGTCGCTATGTACTCGTGAATGAACCCGTGATGTTTGCTATGTCTTTGCCTTCTTTGGACTTTAGTTTGATCACTTCCACCAACACAAACATCGTCAAGCTTTGTTATTTCCTTCTATAACCAAAATTAAATATTTCAGTCCTTCTCATCCTCTCAAATACTTCTTTCTCTTCTTATTTGCTATGGCATCTTCTTCAAACAAATTTCACTATCATTATGATCCAAATAATGATAGTATGAACAAATTTTTTCAAGAGCAATTTAGTAATCAATTTGAAGCTGCTGTTCATGAAATTCTGGAGGAACCATCTCCACGTATTTATATCGATAGACAACGGGAAGAAGGCCACGAACGTTTGTGGAACGATTATTTTACTGATAATCCGACTTACACGACGAGGCAATTTTGCCGACGGTTTCGCATGAACAAGTCATTGTTCTTGCGTATTGTGAATCGTCTCAGTGAAGAAGTTCCATATTTAAACCAAAAAAGGATGCAACCTTCCGGAATGGTTTCTCACCGCTACAACAATGTACTGCAGCAATTCGACTACTAGCATATGGGATTGGGGCGGACTCGGTTGACGAATATTTACGTATCTCTGAAACGACTTCTCGTAAATGTTTGGAACATTTTGTCGTTGGAATAGTTGACTTGTTTGGCACTGAATACCTACGCCGACCCACACAAGCGGATCTTCAAAGGCTACTCTTTTACGGAGAACTGCGGGGTTTTCCCGGGATGGTTGGAAGCATCGACTGTATGCATTGGAAGTGGAAAAATTGCCCAACAGCCTGGAAAGGAATGTATTCACGAGGCACCAGTAAACCAACAATTGTTTTGGAGGCGGTAGCTTCACAAGATCTCTGGATATGGCACGCATTTTTTGGAGCTTCAGGTACTTGTAACGATTTAAATGTTCTCGATCAATCACCAGTATTTAATGACCTTATTTACGGTCGAGCTCCTGAAGTTACGTACTATGTCAACGGAAATGAGTATAACTTGGCTTACTATTTGACGGATGGTATTTACCCGGAATGGGCGACATTTGTTAAATCCATCCCACAACCACAACATCCGAAACATCGTTTGTTTGCAGAAAAACAAGAAGGTGCACGAAAAGATGTTGAGCGTGCATTTGGAGTCCTGCAATCTAGATTCGCCATGATTAAAAATCCATCTCTTTTATGGTCAAAGGGTAAGATTGCATATATTATGAGAGCATGTCTCATACTCCATAATATGATTGTCGAAGATGAACGAGATTCATACACGCTCTATGACGAACAAGAATTCCAACAAGAAGATGGAATCGGAATTACTCCAGATATTTCGTTTTCAGTAAATATGCCTTCAAATCTTCAGGGTTTAGGTGATGGTCATACTATAATTCGTGATAGACAAGCACATCAGAAATTAACGGAGGATTTGATAGAGCATATATGAAATAAATTTGGAAATTAAACTATTTATTCATTAAATAAGATGTTTATCTGCTATAATTAATTAAGTAATATGTTTGTTTCTTTTTTTACATTTTATTTACAAGTTTATAAGTAAGCAATTTAAATGTTATTTTATAAGTTTTCATAATTTGTAAAATGTTTATAAATATTATATTATTAAATCTTATGATCTTAAACATGTTCTCCCAATAACTAGCTTTTTAACAACAGATCTTAACTACTGATCTTACATAATTCCACTATATCTTTATTCTAAGAACACCATAATTAGTTCTCCCATTTTTTTTACCTATGATCTTAACAACTGATCTAGCATTATTTTCACTATATATTTAATCTAAGAACACATAAAATAGTTTCCCCTTTAATGATGCCCTAACACCAATCACAATCTCATCACGAATGAAATGACAATCCTAGTCAATATGTTTGGTCCTCTCATAGAACATCGAGTTCTTACTCAGAGGAATAACAGACTGATTATTGCAATGAAGTGGCACATGAGCTGAACAATCATCACCCATTGAAGTGATCAATTTCCGCAACCATAAAATCTCACAAATTGTCTCAGCCATGGTGCGATACTCAGCCCCAGGCGAAGAGCGA
This sequence comes from Camelina sativa, assembly GCF_030686135.1. Lineage (NCBI taxonomy): Eukaryota > Viridiplantae > Streptophyta > Magnoliopsida > Brassicales > Brassicaceae > Camelina > Camelina sativa. Next base: position 12,725,116 of record NC_141885.1, read on the forward strand.
GAGAGCACATCTTGCTTACATGTTTTCCAAGAAACCGGAGAATCGCCAAGTTGAACAAACCGAGCAGTCTATGAGCGACGTGTCAAAGGGTAACCTAATTAGTCAGAGTCACACCAAGCCGTTAGTCAAAGTTTAGAAGCAAATTGAAGAAGAATACCTTGACCGGGGTTACTATTGAGATAACAAACAACACGACGGGCAGCCTCCAAATGTTCCAAATTTGGAGCGTGCATAAACTGAGATAATATATAAATAGCATACGAGAGTGTAACACCGAGATAGATAAGGCGACCAGCCAATAAACGATAACAAAAAGGATCACGTAGCGGCTCACCTTTAGCCTTAGCCACTTGATGATTTTGTTCAGTCGGATGAGAAACTGGTTGCGCCCCAAGCAAAACCGTATCTGAAATTATAGGAAATGTATACTTCCGCTGATAAAGATATAGTAGAATTCCAAGCAACTTCAATGTCCAAAAAATACTTAGAGATACAAAGATCCTTCATATGAAAACAAGAGCTCAAATACTACTTAAAATCATTAATGACCTTATTAGAGTTCCTTGTAACCATAAGATCATCAACTTAGACAAGGACATGTATATGTCTCTCCGCATCAGCATAAATGAATAAGGATTAGTCTTGGAAACTTTTTTGGAAACCATACTCTCTAAGAGCTTTGGAGAGCTTAGAAAACCAACAACGGGAGCTTGTTTAAGCCCGTAAAGAGATTTTTGTAGGCGGCAAATCTGTGATTTATCATGGTACAAAAACCTGGAGGAAAACGGATGAATACTTCTTTTCTAGGTCATCATGTAAGATAACGTTGTGGACATCCATTTGGTGTACTTCCCTATCGCGAGCCACTACAACTTTCAAGAAAAAACACACAATATTCATCTTACAAACTGGTGCAAATTCGTGCAATCAAGACCCTCTAGTTTGGTTGTTACCAAGAACAACTAACCTAGCCTTGTATTTCTCAAGAGTGCCATCATATTTGTATTTCAAAGTAAATACTCATATACAGCCAAGAGCTTTCTTACCCGGAGGTAACTTATCAGTCGTCCAAGTTCCTTGCTCTTGTGAGCCGTTATTTTGCCACGAACAGATTTTTGCCAATTTTCATCTTCAATAGCCTTGGCATATAGTTTAGGAATCACACCGGACATGATTGCGGCTAGAAAAGCTAGATGGTGATCTGAAAATTGTGAAAAATCAACATATGAATCGATAGGATACCAACAAGAGTCAACAAATTCACTATCGGAGCCCTCATGATTCGTATTTGTCACATATCCATGAAGACGTGTAGACTGAAATTTTTGGCGCCTTTCTCCATAGACTTGTCAGAATCATTAGTAGAAAACTCTAATACAACAGAAGACTCAGCCAAAAAATCAATAGGTACCTGCTCCAAAAATGTAGAACAGGATAAAGACGTACTCTCCGGTGACAACGTCCGAGAATCCACATGAGGAGTCATTGTAGAAGGAGTGATTGGTATCGTAGGTGAAACCAGAGATTCACTAGCAAGAGGATTCCAGGCGGTTCCAAATTACTAGGTGGAACAAATTCCAAGTCAAGAAAATCATCATCATCAATGATAGGAGTGATGTCACTGTATTTTACCGTATTTTAGGTCTTGTTTTGTTCATGTTTTGCATCATATAGAAGTGATTCCTTAGGTTTATGGTCATTTCTGTCCAAATATGCACTTAGGATGTTTAGAAGCATGCATTGCATACATTTATGCATTTGGAGTATTATTAGGTGTTATGGAGCTTTAAAAAGCTAAGGAAGGACATGGTGTTATTTTTGGAGCTAAATAAGAGGATTGGAAGTATTTGGAAGAGAAAGGAAGACACTCGACCATACCACTCGACCATGCACATGGTCGAGCACACGGTCGGAATCATAACTAGCTCCTCAAAGATCGATTCGAAGGAAGATTTTCAGTTGTGATTCAGCTTCAGAATCCTTCATAAAAGTTATAGGAAATCGAGTTACCTTTCCAACGCCGGTGGTTTCAGGTCAATCAGAGGTGTAGTGTAAGAGTTGTCCCGATTTTACAGAACATATATCATCTCAGATCGAAGACTGGAGCAACTTGACGGACCAACCACTCTACCATGCACTCGACCGAGCACATGGTCGAGCAGTTCCAGCCGACTTAGTGTTTTGTCTTCTAGCATAATCAGAGCTTCCTTCACTCACTCTATATACCCCTTGTACCATGTCAGAAAAATATCTTTTTAGGAGTGAGAGAGAGTGAGCAAACCTAGTTTTTTTTTCTCTTTTGGGGTTTATTTACTTTATTGCATCATTATCCACTTTTTCTTATCATTTTCCTAGATGTTCAGAGTTTGTAACTTTCAGAACTTTTAATCTGTTACGAATCTGAGTTTGCTTCTTTGTTTTAAGTTGTAGATCTCTCTCTTAGATTTCTGATCATGTCTGTTTTATCATTTTCTGGGTTTGAGTTCTTCATCATAATTTTTAAATATAATTTTTAATTGGTAAAGAGTTATGTTTGTCTAGATTGTTTAAGCTTGACTGATTATGTCACAAGTTTTACATAATCAGGTTGATCAGCAACAATAGAAGACAACATTTTTAGAAATTTGCCTGCTCTGGAAGCGGTTACTAAGTTAATTTTTAGGACTTTATTGTGTTTTAGAGTTTTTCTTTTTAAAGAAAAAAATGTGATTCTATGAGATTTTATTAGTAAACTTTGGATGATTTTTTTGCGGCAAATCAAAATATATTGATATAAAAAAAAGTTTGCATGGTACAAAAACATCTCAAAAGTAAACTTTCGATGATTTTCAAATACTTTACAACACAAAATAACATAGGATTTAAAAATATATATTTAAATCATTAATTTAAGGGAATTTTGCATCCACACCCACTTTCTCCAAAAGTATTAACACTCACACCCACTTTCTACTACTCATATACTTTTCTCAAGTTTAATTACATATTACCCTTCACTCATCTCTCTCACAATTTATTCAACCAAACAATACATCTTCTTCTTCCTTGTTTTGCTTTTGCTCCTCCATTGAAAGAGAAAAGCTTATTTATGTTTCTCTCTTTTTCTCTCTCACATTCCTTTTCTAAAGTTTTCAAAAACCATTCCAACAATGGTGGAAATCTAGAGAAGGTGAAATCTTTAGATCTTTTTCCTTATCACTTTAGATTATATGAAATTCGATCAGGGTTTTCTTGGTTTTATTGTGATTTTGTGATTTCACTGATTAATTGTGGTCTTGTGAACTTTTTAATATTGAATTTGTTTCAGTTCGATCTGGGAAAAAGTTTGAGTTTTTTTATTCATTACTTATATTGTATCCACAAATAGTTATCCATTTGGATAAGTTTGACAAATACTGTATTCCCGAATATTGTATCCAGAAATAGTTATCCATGTGGATAAATATCTTATCCACAAATTGCACTATAACCCCATATGTTTCCATATGGACACGTTGTCATAGTCATCTGAATTGATGTGTATTACTTCTACTTCTATTCTGTATGAATAAACACAAATAATTATCTATTAACAATATTGCAATTGACTATCCACTTATCATTGAACAAAATATTCAACGACAAATGGATACTTTATAATCTAAAAATTCATCAAAAGTATAGCAATATGTATTTTAAAATGTAAAAAAATATATAATTATAACATATTGTTTATAAATATATAGATAATTTGTTTTATGATAACCATTTAAAGTGTTAATAACAAAAAAAGAGAAAAATAGAGAAAATAAGGAGAGAAAGAAGAGAGGGGCAAAATTGTCCAACTAACAATGACACCTAAGCAACAAACTTAAGAAAGTATAGCAAATTTGTAAAGTGGGTGTGGGTGCAACAAATTGAACCCAAATTAGGTGCAACAAGTTGAACACAAAGTAAGTATGGTGCAATAAACCCTTAATTCAATAACAAGTGATTTTAAAAATATCTAAAAAATTTCTAAAAATATTAAGCTCAATATCTCCTCTTATTTTCAACTTTACATGTTACCATTTTAAAAATTAAAATTTTAATGAATTTGATAAATAGCTTTTTTATTGATTGTATTGTTCAAACACAAAATAATAACATAAAACATTTTAAAAAAAAACTTTGATTCCGAAATAGAACGATGAACTGTATAAAACTTCAAATGTGAAATAATATTATTTCTTTTTTGGAGAAAAAAAAAATGAATTTCTTTCAGAGAATTAGCTTAAGAACTTTATGTATGTAACTTTTGTTTGGTTGGATTACCAAAAAATCACTCTCAGTGTAAATTACTGTGCAAAGCAGAGAGAAACAGAGATGCAAGAAATCCTCAGCCAAATCCTCCTCCTTGTTCTTCTCCTCTTCTTTCTAATTTTCTCACCTTCCACACAAAACCCACAACAACAACAACAACAAGGATTATACTACTGTGGTAACACTCCAATCCCAAACCCATCTAATATCATAACCTGCAGGTCTGGAGAACTCTACTTCAAAACCTCAGCTGGTCTCTTCCATGTCTCCGGAACAGAGGAAGTTAAATTAAGAGCTAGGGTTTCTATGGAAGTCGAAGGTCGCATACCTGATTTATGCATCGCTTGTGAGAGACCAGATGGTAACTGTGGTGTTGCTCTAAGATGTCTCTGTCATCCTAAAGAATGCAGTTAAGTCTTGAGCTAAATCTGAATTTACCAATGTGAGTGAGATTCATCTCTCTGTTTATTGATGGGTTTTTTGCTCTGTTTCTTTGTGGGTGACTTTTGGCAGAGAATAAAGTTGTCAATTTCGGAACAAAGTCTCGAGCTTTATCTGGTAACACGCAGCAGCTTCTTCCACTTGTGTCCATGGCTTTGTTTCTTATGTGGTTTTGAGATGTATATTGTTTGATCCTTGTGTAATTGAGTCTTGGGATTTGTGTTTATGTATCCGTTTCGAATACAAATTTAGATATGTAATCTATGGTTGTTGTTTCAATGTATGGTGGTACCTGGAAATGAGTAATACATCTGGGGTTAGAATTGAGATGGATTGGAGCTTATGGATTTCATACAAAACCAAAAACCAAACTGAACAACAGCTATGATAGTAAAAGATATCATTTTTAGGTGGAAGCTGTTGTGTTGGAGGATACAGATGTGCAGAACCAAGAAGTTAGAATAAGCCCGAAGTAAGAGAGTTGGTTTTAACCACTAAAGGAGCTAGCTTTGCTTTTCACATGTTGGTCCACTAGTTTTAGGATCCGAGTGGCATAGACTATAACGTGCCATGAAAAGATTAGGAGATGACGTTAAGGTTTGGGTAAACACGGCTGATAGATCCAGTCCATGACTTGCAAGTCGGACTTGTTAGTGTAGAGAAATGAGCAGTAACATAGCACTATACAGTCTGAGATAATATGCTGTTGAAAGATGTGGTTGTGTCATTAGTTGTGCGAGCGCTATAAGAGACATATAATATCAACTTGGAGATCCCAATTGATCAATCTGTCTTGAGTAGGGTTTCGATTTGGCGCAAAAGATTCCAACGACCTTAATGAAAGACTCTTAAGAGCTTAGACTGAAAGGTATAGCTGCGGATGGAGAGGGACCAAATATTGGATACAGATGAGCTGAGTTTCAAAGTCTTTTGAAAGCCTAAGAATAATATGGCCAAGGATTTATATCCACAGAGATCCCCCATGAAGATATTTCTCACTACAAGAGTACAACTAAGGCATAAAGACAAAAATGATCTTTGACACTTTGAGCAATATATAGGTAGTTTTTTAATAACGCATATAAGTTTTTTATATATAGGTTTTTATTGGAAATGATATTGTTTATGAAAAGCAAGCCTCTATGTTTGAATGGTCTTTTTATTGAACTTCCACGAAACAACAACACTTCTTAGTAAAGGAACACAAGGAATGTAGTAAAATATAGTGATATTTGCTTAGCAAAAAAAAAAATATATATATATATATATATATATATAGTGATATGAATATTGGTCTCTACTGCATGAGTCTCCTTTGATCAATTTCTCTTTCCTCGAACCTCAGTTTCCTCATTGTACGTATCATTCTTCCCATGTGAATTCCTGACCATGTACAAAATACTTGAAACTTAGAACAAAGCAAAACTTTTACTATTTATGTATGAAATTTCAAATTCAAGACATAAGTGTGACAAACAGGAGTGTTAATTTGGATCAAGAATCCACATGTTAACTATAAATGTCATAACATGGAACGGTTTAGTTCTAAAGGTTCAACAAAAGATTTAAGTCTTTTGAAGTTAGTCTATCATGCCAAACAAACATGCAAAATCTGTTACCACGTTGCAAAGATGATTGTATGGTGCGTGTCTAGTTTGTTAAAACGATCATATGTAATCAGTAAATTATAAAAGAAGTAATGTGTTAGCGTAAAATATCCCACATCGGAAAAATGTAAGGGATTTAAGTAATACATAAAGGATTAGGGCTTCTCCACTCATTGCCAATTGGTTTTGAGTTGGAAGCCCATAATATAGCCCGAATTTAATATGGTATCAGAGCCAGGTTGTTTCTTGGGCCACTCGTGGATGTTGTTCCCACATATGCCTATGCTTCAGATGGTCATGCCTGAGCATGAGGGGGGTGTTAGTGTAAAATATCCCACATTGGAAATATGTAAGGAATTTAAGTAATATATAAAGAGTTAGGGCCTCTCCACTCATTGCCAATTGGTTTTGAGTTGGAAGCCCACAGTAAAGCTCGAATTTAATACAATGAAAACAAAGTGTACCTTGAACTGGTTTTTGGAGGGGTAGGACCACCACATTTGATCTTGCAATTTTCAAAGCAATTTCCATCTGAATCAGTGCAATTGCGAGAACAAGACCGAAAGCAACCTATCCAAGTCCTTCCATGTCTATGTTTATGAATATGTCTTGCTTCTCCTCCTATTGCAGCAATCATCACCAACATTATCACCGTTATCACAATCCATTTTGCCATTTTCTTTTTCTTTTGAAAACAATCTTTTGTTTTGTTTTGTTCGTTTGCCTTATGATGAATCGTTAGGTTCTATTTATAAAATGTTTAGTACATTTCTATAGAAAGTTAGTTTGCTGGTCAATTTGAATTGGTTTTCTAACAAATTTGGATTTGAATACATCTTAAATGATTTTTATTTTCTACTTACTTCAAATAAAGATTCCATCTCTCTAGGTAAGATTTAACAAATCTATATATACATTTTTGATTTACATTTTGGATTCTATCTTTTTATTTGTACTTATTTACAAAGTTAATCTCTAAACAATTTCCAAAAATAGAATTATTTCAGATTTTGTTTCCTCAATATTTTACATTCCATTCCAACTAAAAAGATTACAGCAAAATAAATATGGAAATAGAAACTAAGATATATTTAACCACATCTTCTATTGTGTTTTGAAGATATTCATGCAAACAAAGAACACAACAATTTGATTGCCATTTTGTTTTCCAAAAACTGTGAGATTTTATTCTTTACTAAAAATAACTTTGATTCATATTTATTGAAATATTATAATTAATATGTAGAAACTTAATAAAAAATTAAAATATTACAAATATGTAAAATTTAATATAGTTATATAGTAAATCTTATTATATAAAGTTTGATATCAAAGTTACTCATTAACAAGATCGTGACACATGTTATTTGTTTAATAAGATGTTGACATATGTCAATTATAAATTTACTAAAACATTGAAAAAAACTAAAAACTAAAAAGTAAAAGTTCTAAACGTATTATAGAAAAGAAATCCACTAACTATTAATATTTTTTAATTCTTTCTTTTTAATTTTAATTTAATTAAGTTGTAATATTTTTAGATTTTAGTTTTTGTTCAAAAAAAAAGTTATATTAGTTAGTTAAATTTGATTTCTTATTAGGAATTCGTGATGATTTTAAATATCTTTTTATATTATTTTGAATTTTTTTCTTTAGTTAAGGATATGTAAGTTCAATATTTATTTTTTAATTTTTTAATGTTGTAGTATTTTAAAATTGTTTTTTAATTTATATTTTATATTTCTAAATTATATAAGACTCATATATCATCGTGCTTATAATTTTTAATTTTAATTTTTATTATATCAAGTTAACTATCTTTGAATTTCTCAAATTTTAGTGGGTTGGTCATAAACTCATTGCAATCGTGTAAGTATTTTTTTTTCTTTTTATCCACAATATTTTTTGAATAAACAATTTTAAAGAAATATTTTAGTGGTTATACAAATTGTCACAAACTAATCTTAGTGGTGAAAAGGAACTACGTCAAATTGAAAGTAAATGAACAAAAATTGGTTTAATTTGTTCACAAGGTCATTTTATATGTGGTGATAAGAGCAAACTTTAATAATAAAATATTTTTGGATGTAAGAACATTTTTTACTGGTAAACCATAAAGTAAAATTGTATGTGGATTCTAATAAGATGACGTAGTGACAGGTTATCTCTATATAAAACATGAATAAATTGTGGAACGTTTTTGAAATTTGATAATATTGGTCTTTTGTTGACTAACTATTCGTCTGCTTGGTCCTGGGTTTGATCCACTGTAATATTTTATAATTTCTCTATCTACTCAAAAGTAATTATAAATTAATTTACAAATACAAATTAAATTGTTTTTTAAATGTGTGATAATGTCAAAACATAAATCTATTAGTAGCAGACAATTTTAAAATTGGCATATGGAACGAGTCCTAATCTAATAATTATAAAAAGAACATATTGAAATTAGTAATTTGTAACGCTGGCTTCCTCTAGTGGACCTATCATAAATCCAATATGATAGATCACCGTCCAAAGTTATTTCTTAAAACTACTGTTTCCATTATGGTTCTGCGCATGCACTCACAGATTTGGACGATCGTGTCAAAGTAAAAGAAGGTGAGCTAAACTGTACGTGTTATTCGTGGATATATAAATTCCACATAAGACAACGGAAACCTTGGGCCTAGTCCTACTACTGCAAATGTCTGTATTTTATATTTTATCAAAACTTATCGTATATCTTTGGGAAAATTGTCAATTTCCCCGTCACTTCATCCATGAAACTTTCATTTGTGTTTATTCTCTGTTAACTACGACAAAATTTGAATATGTTATAAGAACTATACAAATCCGGTTAAAAACCACAAATTGTGAGACAGTGTTATTGCGTCGTTAACAAATAATAACTACGATGCCACATATAGCAACAAAACGACGTCGTTAAATACTACAAAAATCAAGACTTGAACCTGACCTCCAATGCCCTCAACGGAATCAAAAACCAGCTAAGCCACATTAATATTTGCCACTCACTCACCCAAATGGTTTAAATGACATACATTTACAAGTTTATGGTTTAAATGACATATATTTACAAGTTCATGATGGCCTATATTTAAAAGTTCATAGTTTAAACGACACTTTTGGAATTAAAACTTCCATTAAAACGATATCGTTTTGTCAGTAACGGAGTGTTTAATGGCACAATAACGTCTGTTAGTAGGTTAATTATCAGATTTAACGTCATGTTTTTTTTGGTTTTGTCAACGAAATTTTATGTTTAAAAAAATTAGTCAACAAAAATTGATGTTTTAAATGGCATACAACAAAGTTCATGGTTTAAATGACCAAAATTAGAAAGTTCATGGTTAAAATAACATTTTTGCCAATTAACTTCATATTCAATAGTTTTTTCAAAGAAAAAGTTACCATCCGTGCTCTAAATAAACACCAATGATACTAACATAAAAGCTAACATTGATTGAAAAATCTATGGACGTAAACCAACAATACAAAACCATGGTAAGAACTAAGAACTAAGAACTAATAACATCGCTTTCACGTAAACCAGTAATATAATATATTTTGCCAAAACACTATTATTATACATTTCACATTTTGTTTAGTTCCAAACTAAAGCTTTAAGAAAATATAATCAAATATAATATATAGAAATTACATGGAAGGTGGTAGGTGAATGATTTTACCGAATTACAAACGTCAAGACTCATTTTGCAAAAAAACAAAACTTATTCTTGTGTGTGTATATAAGACCATCTCTCTTCTCCCTTATCTCTCAGCTTTGAGCTTCTCTCTCAACGAAAGAACTCAAGCTTCTCATAACCATAATTTTATAATACGCCTCCGTTTTGCGATTCTTAACCCTTGTTTTGTCTTTATCATCATTACTAAATCATGCAAGCCGCTACGTCGTGTGATCTCAAGTTCCGATCAACAGCTCCCACAGCTAGGAGGAACAAACGTTTCTCTCACGCGATTCCAAAGCGCGTGTCTGTTACTTGCGGTTATAGGTCGGAGTCGTTTAGCTTCCCTAACGGTGTCTCCGTGAACCGAGCTGATTGGCAAAGCTCATGTGCCATTTTATCTAGTAAAGTTGCTTCCGTTGAAAACTCCGGTGGTTTAGCCGACAAAATCGCCGCCGTTAACGGTCACACGAACGGCTCCGTCAATCTTGGTATCGTCGCCGTTGAGTCCACTAACGGGAAATTAGCTCCGGTACCGGTTCAGCCGTTGACGATTACTGATTTATCTCCGGCACCGTTGCATGGTTCTAGTCTCCGTGTAGCTTACCAAGGTGTTCCCGGCGCGTACTCGGAAGCAGCCGCCGGAAAAGCTTATCCTAATTGCGACGCTATTCCATGTGATCAGTTCGACGTTGCTTTTCAGGCGGTGGAGCTTTGGATCGCTGATAGAGCCGTGCTTCCGGTGGAGAACTCACTCGGTGGTTCAATCCATCGGAACTATGATCTTCTCCTCCGTCACCGTCTCCATATCGTCGGAGAAGTTCAGATTCCAGTTCACCATTGCCTCCTCGCACTCCCAGGAGTCAGAACGGCTTGCGTTTCGCGGGTGATCTCTCATCCGCAAGCCTTGGCTCAGACGGAACACTCTCTCGACGTCCTTACACCACATGCAGCGCGTGAGGCTTTCCACGACACAGCGGCTGCTGCAGAATACATTGCAGCTAACAACCTTCACGACACGGCAGCTGTGGCTAGCTCACGCGCTGCCGAGCTCTACAGCCTCCAGATATTAGCAGACGGTATCCAAGACGATCCCGGGAACGTCACACGCTTCCTAATGCTAGCGCGTGAGCCTATAATACCACGCACGGACCGGCCGTTCAAGACGAGCATCGTCTTTGCTGCACAGGAGCACAAAGGAACCAGCGTCCTCTTTAAAGTCCTCTCGGCTTTCGCTTTCAGAGACATTAGCTTGACCAAGATCGAGTCGCGGCCTCACCACAACCGCCCACTCAGGGTCGTTGGCGACGGGAGCTTTGGCACGGCCAAGAACTTCGAGTACATGTTTTATGTTGATTTTGAGGCGTCGATGGCGGAGCCGCGTGCACAGAACGCGCTTGCGGAGGTTCAAGAGTACACGTCGTTCTTAAGAGTGCTGGGAAGTTACCCCATGGATATGACACCATGGTCCATGACATCCACCGAAGACGCATGACCCCATCGTTAAAGAAAAAAACAAAACAAACCAATAAGTTTATTAAATTATTACGTATTTTTTTTTTTTTTTTTTTGTGAAAATTGTGGTATATACTAAAATGAAACCGTAAATGTAGAGCTCATTATTCACGTGGTGATTAATTAGGTGAAGAAAACAATTTATTTGATTTGTCTGTTACGATATTACCAGATCTCTTACTTAATAATAGTGATGAACATTGTTCACAGAATCTTTTATTCAAGAGTTCCACTATAAGAAAACAGCCAATTTTTGAGGGACGTAATCGTTGGTAAATCCTCGGAAATAGTCGTTTCTGACGAATTACCAAAAATAAAAAGTCATCGGAAATCATTTGTCGGAAATTAGAACTCGTCTGAAATCCGTCGGAAATTTTTGACGGATTTTCAAGGGTTAACTATTTCCAAAAGATTTCCAAGGACGTCAAACTACCGAAGAATTTTCAAGGGCATCACTTTTGCAAGGGTTTTCCAATAAACATGATTTCTGAGGGATTTCCGTGTCCAAGGGTTTTCTGACGACATCGGAGTTTCCGAGGGATCTTATATATAAATTACGAAAATAGAAATTCTCAATAATAAATAGAAATTCTCTATTTTCCCTAAAAATAGAAATTCTCAATAATAAATAAAATAACAATATATATATCAAAAAGCTTAAAATAAATATATAAATATCCTAATACAAAATATATACATCCCAATACATAATTATCTAACTAAATAACAATTTTCATAAAACTAAAATAGTTAAAAAAAATAAACAAATTATTTAGGATCAGGAAGAGGGAATTGTCCAGGAAATTGGGAGGAAATAAAATTTTGAAGTTGGGAGAGTGTTTTTTGGGTGTGGATAAATTGTTCCTTAATCTTGAGGTTTTCTTGCTTCTGTTGCTCGACAGTCACGTCTTTTTCTTGTACGATCTGGTTAAGATCTTGAACTTGTTGAACAAGTACATTGTCCCGAGGAAAAACCGTAGAGACATTCCCATCTCGTGACACAAGATTTCCTAAACCGGGTCTCCGATCCTTGGTTAAAAGAATTTCCTAAGTACCAAAAAAATAATTAATTAGTAATTAGAAATAAATAAAAAAGATAAAACATTATATTCAAATATACCTCAAGACACAATTTTAAAACTAAATCCAATCAAAATCTTTAAACTAATATCAAAATTATTAGAAAAACCTACAAAATTTAAATAAATTAGTAATCAAATAAAATGTCTTTTTTTTTATTTACAAAACTATTTCAAATCCCAAAATATAACAACTTTAAAACTAAATCCAATCAAAATCTTTAAACTAATATAAAAATCATAAGAAAAACCTACACAATTTAAATAAATAATCAACAAATTAATTCTAAAGTAAATTCTTTCTATAACTCTTTCTAAAATTAATTATAAATTAGTAATTAACAAGTAAATAAAATATTTTTTTAAAACCTAATTATAAAGTAAATTCTTCATAATTTTAATTATAAAAACCAAATTCTAAATGAAATTCTTCCTAATTCTAATATAAAATCCTAATTTAATAACAAATCCAATTAGGATCTAATTAAATATATTCAAAAACCTAATACTAAAAAAAATATTAACAAACAAAACTACGAATCATGTATCAAAATCATAATAAAATGAGAAACTTATATGATTTTGTGGAGGAGAAGACCGATGCCGTAGTGGAGGAGAAGCTCGAAAATCAGAGTGGAGGAGAAGACCGGAGAACACCACCAGCGGCGGAGGAAAGACCGGCGGCAAGGCAACGATCGGCAGGGAGGAAGAAGACCACCGGCGGAGGAGAAACAAACGGTTTTAACAGCGCAGTTCGGTTGGGAAAAAATTGTGAGACCGTATGTATATATATAAATCTTTCAAAGGGATATAACCGTCGGAAATTTCTAAGAAATAATTAGGGTTTTGCCGCGTGAATGAAATAATAGGCGGGCATAAATTTTTGCATCGCAAAACCATCGGAAATTAAATACCCTCAGAAATCCGTCTGAAATATTTAGGGTCCCCTCGGAAATCTGTCGCATAGTAATTGTATGTATATTTATTGGCTACTCAACCATTTATTTAACCCAAAAACACACAAAATTCGGAAATTCATCGGAACAGTCCAAATCCCTTGGAAATCCGTCGAAAATATTGTACCCCTTGGTAAACCGTCGGAAATTTCCAAGAACGTTTAGACGGATTTTATTTTTTTATAACTGTTTTATTAAAATTAATTGATTTTAATAGTTGTTTAAAACTTGCCTAAGACATATTGTCAACACAGTTACAATTAGTATCATAATAGATAAAAAAATCACATAGTTTTTATAAATGAAATAAATTTCCACTAAGTTTCAACTATATCTCTAATATCATCTTATAAACACATAAGTGTAGATAATGTAATCTTTCAAGTGTTGTATTTTTTTTGTGGTACAATGTTTCATAATCTAATTAATTGTCAGATATGACTTATTATAGTATTAGACAACACATTAGATGTATCAAAATTACTAAATTCTTTGTATAAATAAAATCCCTAGGAAAACCGTCGGAAATTACCGACAAATTTCAGAGGACGTGGAGGAAATTTCCGACAGATTTCTTAGGACGCGGTTTAAGCCTCGGTAATTCGTCGGAAATTTCCGAGGGTTTTTCTTGGAAATGAGATTTTTTCCTTAATATGACCACATTCGTCTTCCCTCAGACAGCCCTCTGAAATTTCTTACAGATTTCCGACGAAATGTCCGACGGATTTGAGAGACCATATTATATTCTTTGGTTTTCCGTCTCTAATACCAAGACTAATATATATATTTATACATATTTAATATATATATATATATATACAAATACATACGAAATTATATATATAATCGTAACTGATATAATCACAACGGATATAATGGCATAGGTCTCAGTAATCCGTTGGAAACCTATTGGAATTTACCAACGGTCTTCTGTCCCTCTGAAATTCGTCAGAAGTTTTAACAATTTTCCGACGAGTTTCCGATGACCGGGTTTTCGTCAGAAATTTCCAAGATATTACCGACGAAATAACAAATTTTTGAGGGTTTTCTGAGAGTTGTCGTTTCCTTAGAATATCCTCGGAAATATATCGGAAACCTCTTGGAAAATTGTCAGAAATTTCCTACGGATTTTTTCCGTCAGAAATTCCATCCGAAATTGATGTGCTTTCTTGTAGTGTTCCTTTTTTTTTTCAACAAAAGAATTAGCTCAAACGAGCCAATTTGGAGGGAAATTGTTTACAAGCAAAACATGATGCGGAGATACACGCGCTTATCGTGCCAAAGAATCCGCTCGGACATTTGCTGTTCGCGAAAAATGAATCAAAGAAAAAGAAGAGAACTCCTCCCTGTCGATCCGAATGTCATCAAGGTAAGTTGCAAAATCTGGCCATTCATGAGGGGAAGACACCATCTTCACCAAGTCTGAACAGTCCGTAATAAACACCACATCCCGGAAATCATGTCCAATCATGCACCACATCGCCCAAATGAAGGCTTCAACCTCTGCATGTAGCGGGGATAAACTCCGGCGGAAATTAGTAGCTCCGTGTAGTGGCGGCGATCCATGTGACGTGGTACAAAACCATCATGCACCTGCAAAAACATCAGTTGCCTTCCAAGAGCCGTCAACATAACATCTATATATCCTGTAAAATCCGGAGGATAAGTTGGAATAGTTCCTCGAGCCCCAAAAATTGGACCTATAGGAAGGGAGGGAGATTCCCCTACCTCGACCTCCGCCTGAGCCTCTTGCCAGGCTACTGACTCTCCTTGTGCCACTCGGGCAACCTCATCAGGACGTTCATCATGACCTTCAAAAATATAGGCATTCCGGGCTTTCCAGATATACCACATCAACCACGGAAAAGCCGTTACCTGTGAACCCGGGTTTTTAGGACCCAAAAAATGATCGACATTAGTGTATACAGACTCCGTCGGAAAGAGGATCAACCCTACCGGTACATACGCTAAAGCCCAGACCTGACGAGCCGGTGGACACAGAAATATGGCATGATTTATGTCCTCCTCATCCGCCCCGCACCTTGTACAACTGATCTCACAATTCACCCCCCGACGTCTCAAGTTAGCAGAGACCGAAATACAACCCGTCAAAACCTGCCACATGAAGTGCTTTAATTTCGGTGGACACTGAACTTGCCAAACCATGGCCAGAAGAGAAGTAATCTCTGGGCCTAACCCAAAAGCCTAGAAAGTACCCAGTACAGCCAAACGTTCTGTCTCATACCCAGATTTTACCGTATATTTTCCAGTCTTTGTAAAATGCCATCCTAAATAGTCTGGTTTCGAGGAACTACCTAGCGGTATTGCCTCTATCAAAGGGACATCCACATGATCAAAATGCGCAACAAGCATGTCCTTACGCCAAGAGTTTGTGCGACGATCAATGAAATGTAATAAACGAAGATTTGGGTCCTTAAAAGGACCGTTACTTAAAGCTGGTCTCGGGGATTGAGCCGGAACCCAGGGATCATTCCATATTGAAATGGAGTTTTGATGTGAGCAATCCAATGCATACCCCCTGTGTGACCATTTGTGCTCAACCAAAAATTTGCCACTGCGCTAGTGAGTTTTGATGTGATGGTTTTTGGTAAACGAAAACAAGACATCACAAAGGTCGGAACCGCTGTCGCGACAAACTTGATCATCACCTCCTTACCCCCTTTCGAGAGTAACTTGGCTCACCAGCCAGTCGCTCGACTTTGCAACCGATCCCTAACAAATGAGAAAACCTTAGTCTTCGATCCTCCCAAACTCTCTGGGCGTCCCAGATACGAACCCATACCCCCCAGATTGGTTATCCCTAGGACCCTCTGCATCTCTGTCTTTGCCAGCTCATCCACTATGTGTCCAAACTGGATCAAAGATTTCGCAAAATTTATTTGATGTCCCGAAACAGCCTCATATTGCTGTAAAATATCTAAAACCACCCCACATTGGTCCTTATCAACCTTGCAGAAAAACAGACTATGATCGGCAAATAACAAATGAGTAATTGGGGGACATTTATTCGCCACCTTAATACCCGTGATCCGCTTATCCTCCTTTGCCTTCCTAATATTGGCTATGAGGACCTCCGTACATAAGATAAACAAATACGGTGACAGCGGATCCCCCTGTCTCAAACCCCTCTCTGGGACTATTAATCCATTTGGTTGACCATTAAGAAGAACTCTATACTCAACTGAGGAAATACAAAATATGAGCCATGAAATCCATCGTTCCGCAAAGCCCATCTTTCGTAGCAAAGCCTCGACAAAGCCTCACTCAACCCTATCATACGCCTTACTCATATCCGTTTTAATGGCCATAAACTTCCCTTTACATGAATTATATGTCCTCCAGCCATGAAACATCTCCTGAGCAATCAAGATATTGTCCGACATCAACCAACCTGGAACAAAAGCTGATTGCGTTTCCGAGATTAGACCAGGTAACAACGTCTTAAGACGTTGACACAAAACTTTGGAGAGGACCTTATATCCCACATTACACAAGCTAATGGGGCGCATCTCCGCCATCCGTGTTGGTTTGGCCACCTTATGGATAAGGCAAATATGCGTCCTATTTAAGCTCTTATCAAAAACACTCTCAACTAGAAATTGATTTACCATTGAAACCAGATCTGCTTTAACAACCGTCCATGCCTTCTAGAAAAACAAACAGTCATCCCATCCGGACCCGGTGCTTTATCCGAGTGCATCATTAATAGAGCCTGCTTAACCTCTGCCTCTGTGGCTGGGGATATCAACCGCTCATTGTCTGCTGCTGTAATAACCGTGTTGACTTCCCGTAAGGCCTCCTCAAAATTTTCCGAGTTTATTGTAGTGAACAAATCCTCAAAATAGGACACAGCCGTGTCGCAGATATCTGCATCCTCCGTAGACCAAACATCATTCTTGTTATATAGCCCAACAATCCGATTTCGGGCTCGTCGCTGCTTAGTTTGTGCCTAAAAATAATTTGTATTTTTATCCCCTCACACGCATCCACCGATTTCTACTCTTTTGATACCAATGTATCTCCTCATCCCGTTAGACATCCAGTAACCGGGAGTGTAACTCTGAAATTAAACCCGGAGGTGACGCATCATCTGCTTGGGCTTCCTTTAATTGCCTTTTAATATCCTTAATCAAAACCCGGTCGTACGGGGCCTGTGCTTTACGCCAGCGGGAGATGGCCCGGCGACAATTCACAATTTTATCCACAAATTCTAGTGATCCCTGGCCCCCATTGCTCATCCAACCGGACAAGATTGCCTCCATTAAACCCGCTTTTCCAATCCACCGACGATCGAACATAAAGCTCCGCCGTCCCCGCGGCCGTTTTGCCCCACACTAGCAATATTCCGTCACTGTATCCGGAAATAAATCATGCTAATCCTCGTTACCTAAAGCTCTATCTAGCCTACACCGTATAGGCTTTTTATCTCGCCACCCTCTCCAGGACAGACAATCCCCTAAAAAAGGAAAATCCAAAAATCCATAATTTCTTATCATTCCATTAAAGGCAAGAAAAGAAGATGCGTGACGCAACTTCCCTCCACGTTTTTCATGATTACCAGTTAATTCATTAAAATCCCCAATAATAAACCAAGGGGTAGACCGAGTAGCACTTATCCGTAACAACCTTTTCCAAACCAAATCACGGTTTTTGGGAACCGGATCACCATAGACAAAAGTTAAATGAATAACCCGACCCTTTAAACATGCTTCAATATCAATTAATATATTGGAATCCATTAGAATTGAAACATTAAAAGCATCTTTATTATAAAATAAAGCTAAACCACCACTGCAACTAACCGGTTCCACAGTTTTTAAATTATTATAGCCAAAATGGCCTACAATTTTTTCCAAAAAAGAAAAAGACTGTTTTGTTTCCATTAAAAATAAAAAGTATGGCATGTGTTTATTCTAGAGATCCCTAAGATTCCCTATAGAGGCCTTATTTCCAAGCCATTGACAATTCCAACTTAGAACATTCATTTAAAATTTTTTGGTTTGGGTGGTTTGACACCACCAAACCCGCCCTTTACCCCATCATGGGCCTTTGGAACAGGTCCACTTTCGCCTACCACCGGCCATGTGGAGGTCTCCGCCTTGGAGAGAGCAACAACTGCGCATTGCACTTCTTCGTACTTACACCTCTGAGCACCATACCACGTCCCTTTCTTAATCTCAACTCCATAGCCTGCGAGTTGGAGTCCCCCAAAGCAACCTCGCTTGTATCACCCTCATCACCCCCAATATCCTCATCCAGGTCGTCAAACGTGTCCGGGTCCTCCTCCATCCCCCCACCAGTCCCTTCCGTGCTACCCTCCACACCAGCAACCTCGACAAGATCCCGCTGAACCTCTACAGACTCCACATCACCACCCTGAGTCCCCGCATCAACAGACAAAACCTGTGATACCAAATCCTGATCAGGAAAGGAATCACCACCAACAGCAACGGATCCTCCAACAACAATGGACTTCCCTGTGGGGACCATCGGAGAATCCAAGGGTGCCTCCTCTTGAGGCTTATCTACGACCTAAGAACCCGCCTGTGGACAACCCTCAACACTCTCAGAAACGATAACCTGCTCATCACCAACCAACCCTGCTGAAACATCCATAATCTGACCCTCCTCAGCAACATCACCTTCCACAACCGGAGACCCCAATGAGCGCTCAACAACACCCTCATCCTGAAACAAAGATTTTCTGACAACCTTATGTGGTTGAGACAGCATCCCCGGTGACCGCACCTCCTCCACCACCGACTCCCTGACCTGTTATGCACGCTGACGGGGCTGTCCCCTAACCACCTCTTCTCGTCCATGAGAAACCGGCAAAAACTCCCCATGGGAATTCCCCTTAACCCGATAAGAAGGACCCGCCACTTGATCAGCCTTAGCTTTTGGAGGACCATAAAATGAAGACTGATGTCGTCCCTTTTTAGGACCAGATCCACCTCTTGAATCCACTAACACTGCCCCTTTGTAACTCATTAGATGTCCATGTCCGCTACTAACCACAGACCCAACACAGGCTCCACCAGTTGATGAAAACTTAGTACTTGGACAATTGTTTTCATCATGGCATAGACTGAAGCAAAGTTTACACCAACCATACAAACACTCGTAGTGAAGCTTTACATAGGTCACCTCGCCATTGAAAAACTCGATGTCTGTTTCAAAACAAAGAGGTTTAAGACCATCAATGGTCACCTGCACTCTCCCTCGATCAATATCCACCGCTTCTACCACCCCTAAAGCCGAACCAATATCCTTGAAAGTGGGTTCTGCCCAGAACTGAATGGGCACATCCGATACTCTAATCCAAAACTTTAAAGAAGATGGGTAAGCCGGATCCACCACGGGGGTCCATCGGACCAGCGAAACCATCCATGAATCGAAATGAAATGGCTCCATCTTCATAACCTCCAAAATATCGCCTTCCTCATCAAAATCAAATTGGAACTTCCCTGAACCCAAGTCAGCTCCCGCCACTCGACCCTCCACCTGCCAAATATGTGGCATCATGATCAGCAGAGACTTCATATCTTGGACTTGTGGGTTAAAACACCGCCCAATGACCGTCCTGGAGTATCCCGCGATGAGGGCAGAGTTATCAAAGTAGGAGATCCTGATCTTCCTTCGTGTTAGTGAACCCTCCCCCGACAAACAAGCCACACCCTTCCCCATAAGGCCACTCTGTGACATAGCAAGACCAAACGAAAATAAACAAGGAATACCCAAAGAGCTATTGCACGAAGCATAGAGAAAATGTTGTAGTCCTCGTAATCCTGTCAAAACCAATTTATAACCCAGTCGCTGCGAGAGAGAAAATCGAAGTAGGGAATCGAAATCAATTAGTGATGATCCGATCTTAACCAAAAACTAATCTCCTTCGATAAACCTCGCCCGAGTTGGTGCGATGACACCCAACCAATATTCTACTTGCCAAAAAACCTCTGGAGCAGAATCGCATCTATTAAAACCAAACCTCAATCCCCTGTCCGAATAGCCAAAAAACATGGAAACCCAGATACACCGAAGATCTCCAAAACAGATACAAAAATCAGAGATTCGCCAAAGTGCTATCCTTAAGAGATCACCATCCCAAAGATACCCAAAATCCCGAAATCGATCTGAACAAATCCACCAAAAGAAAAAACCCCCGAAACAGCCCTCCCTCTTTCCAATAGAACCGAAGAAACCAAATGAAACCCCCATCTGTCCACCAGAGAAGCCCCAAGAATCATCCAAGAATCAATACCCTAGTATCGCTAATATCATCGCCGCTCTTTCTCATAGTTATTTTTTTATCCCAATTTTATTTTTTAATAGTATATTTTCAAAATGTTTAGTAAAAATTTTCCCCTTTTTTCTTATTTTGTATGTTCACTCAATTTTAATCAAGAAAAACAACCAATATTGGGAATTTGAAATATGACAACATTTTTTTATAATCAACATTATTAGTTTATTGTTCTCATGCTGTATTTAGTAAATGTTTTTTTTTTTACGTAGAGATGTTTCTAATTATATTTCAGTCGCGGGGAGCTATCAAGGCATGATCAGACCAACCACTTAAAATTTGTTTAATTAGTATCGTGTGTGACTTCATCTCCAGTACTGTTGACCAAGGACCAAAGTTCTTCCCAAACTAAGATCTTCTCCATCGACAGGTTGTTAGTGGGGTTTTAAGGAAAAAAAATAAAAAAATAAATCAGAAAATAGAAAAAAATTGAAGAGCTCCTCTTATATAGTAACCTCAATTTCACATAAGAGACTGTGACGTGTCGCTAAATCGTTGGCTCCGTTTAATACAAAGCAATTTTTTTTTGGCCCAATTGTGTTCTTTTTCTTCCTCTCCCTCTCTCTCTCTTTGTCGCGAATCTCTCAATCAGATGAGATGGGATCGGTTGGAATCAGAGGAGGAGATTGAATCGATTCTCAATTGGCAGTTATTTAACTACCATCGGAGGAAATATACAAGATACAAAGAGAAGATGGGTGCTCCGTTAATGTGCGACGGGCATTCTCGTCCCGTCGTCGATGTGGCTTATAGTACGATGACTCCAGATGGATTCTTTCTCATTAGCGCAAGCAAATGTATGATCTTTGATATGGATGATTCTAAGTCTTTGATCGATTTGTATTTATAAATCTATGATCTTTATATGTAACTGCGGCTATTTTGGATTATGAATATTATGATTTGCATAGCGGATGTGCTTTGAAGTATTTATTTGGCTGCCTCTTGTTATTTATCGTCTGTTTTGATTTTCTTGACTAATGATCTAATGGGGAAATTAGGATTGAAGAGTTGTCTACATTGTTAGAAAACTCTAGCAAAGTCATCTTCTGGCTTTCTTGATTGTCAAAGTGACAAGTACTTTAAAGGAAGCCATCAGGAGTACCTAGTTTGCATGTTAGTTTCTTTTTTTCGTAGCTGTATGTATTCAAATGAGTCGTGTAACATTAATCTATGAAAGTAATATAATGAAACTTTTTGCTCAATTTCTGTTCTTTCTCTCTATGGTAGGTGAAAACCTGGACAAAGAAACACCACCGCTTAGCATCCTACTTAAAAATCTATTAAACAATTTGAAGTTGATATGCAAAATCTCAGGTACCACTCCCTTTACTGAATCTCAGGCAGAAGAAGCATCAGAGAGAATGCCTGAGAAGAACATTGGCTGCAGTCTCTATAAGCCATGTTTCTTAACAGGTAATATTTTGATTTCCCCACAAAATTGTCAAACTTCTGAGATTTCTGATGGAGTTCTTGAATTGGCAATTATCTTGGTCATGACTCATGAGATGGTTAATTAAGTAAAATTTTGGAGTTTTGAAGGAAATGCTGGTAAGATCAGTGTATATGGTGTTGAATTGTCACTTTCTTGTTGCAGAACTTTTGTAGTGCCATCTCGGATGTGCATCAGTCCAATACATAACAAGAAAGGTATACTCAATCGATCAGACAATGAAACTACAGTTCTTCTGCAAGTTCAAAAATCCAGTTTTCTTCTCATTATCTGGAGACCAATTCTATTTCGTTTCCTTCATAGATAATCTCGAGACCCTTGCTTGCTCGACGTTTTAGGGTTTTCTACATTTATGTGTTACCCTTGTGGTCTGTTCGGTTCCCCTCTGGAAACAAAAAAAAAAGTTCCAATCTTTTTGGTGGGTAAAAACTAAAAAAGTTTAATTTGGCCTTGTTGTTGCAGCGAATTTTCTAAAAATGGCACCAAATCCCAAGATTAAGAAAGCTTGTGCTGCCATGAAGCTTTTGGGAATACAAGAGGTTAAAGACATGGCTGCTCTTGATTTATGGCCTCGTCCGATAAGCCACACTTGGTTGATTTATATTTTGTGTGAAGAGAAGAAGTTGAGAGAGACAGGGCTGCTTTGTTTGTGGATTATTGAGAATGCTTAACCATAATCAACAACTTTAGTTTTTTTTTCTTTCTTCTTTTACAATATGTTGTAAATTTCTTGTAAATGTTATATAGTAGAATACTAAATTACATTGATTCTTTCCTCATGTAAATGTAATACTTGATATTCTATACCACTTATATTCTATTTAAAATTTTTAAATTTCAAAAAACAATATTTTCAAAAATAAGAGACCCAAAATTAAAACCTACCATTGAAAGAGAAAATTTTAATTAAGAGATCATGAGTTCTTATATTCAAAACAATACACAACTAATTCATAAAACAGTGTTTAACAACCCACTTATAAAAATCCACCTATAATCTTGCTCTAAGCTAGTAAGCTCAACCACTATATATCTAAACCGTGAAACAATCTCTACAAGTTTGAATGAGCAAATCAGTAGCGCTCACAGAAGAAAAAATAGAAAAAAGGAAGACCCTGATTAATATACATATATGTTTTAGAAGACTAAGATTAAAAGTTGCATATAGTATTCATAAAAGCTAGCCTCCTCCATTATACTATATATGTTAGTTGTAGATATTACGTGAAAATTTCCTTGAAATTCTCAGGATACGAACAAAAAAAGATATAAAAAGAAAAGTCAAGGTCACGTGTGAATATAGCTTTTAGCCTTTAGTTGCACTTTCGTTTCCTGGTGAGTAAAGATATTTTTAGAATGACCAAACTTGAATTTTCTCATTCATTTTGTAGTTACAATTGTTTGGAAATTCAGACTGATCTAGAGTCGTGAAACAAAATAGAGAAATGTACAATTTTGCAAAGAAACTCATAAGTAAATATGGTTCTATAACAAGCAAATATGTGATCAGTGAAAACATTGTAGTCTATTGACTATTATACAGCTTATCTTATAAATCTAATACCATAATTTAATTTAATATATATAGTCTAAATCACTTGTGCTAACTTCATAGAAAGTTAGGTCTGGCTATAAAAACTAGTTACAGAATACGTCTGATTTTCACAGTCTAGCCATATAAGAATCTCTTCCACCAGAAACATTTTTATTAATCATCAGATGGGAGAATTTTAAACCAGACCAAACATCTAAATGTACATTTAAAAACTATTAATGTATTGTCCACTTAAAACTATTAATGTATTGTCCACTTAAAACATTTGTAGTGACCAGAACGAGACTATAACATTTTAGATTATAAAATATTTCCATCACTCAAAATTCGACACTGGAACCCCTTCCGGCCTTCCCACAAAACAATCACGAACTGATCTGAACATTAACTGGGATGTAAATATTATCTTTAAAATTGTTTAACTATATTAGATCATCGTATCAACAAAACCAAACTTAATTTAAAATTTTCATGAGGTGGGAGAACGATTACGTGATGATGGTAGGAGAGAAAAAACAAACCATTTGGGGTTTGGTGGGAGAAAAATGGTCGAAAATTTTGATATATATTTAATATATATATATCGAACATCATCATGTTGTCATACTTGATCATGAAATTAATATTTGTTAGTAGTAATTTATAATCTTCAGTATTGCACGTACAATGTTATTTCCCCGGCCATAATTTTGCGTCGTTACTCGACATAAGAAGAGGCGTGGATGAATCAGACGGGGTGGTTAGTTGATCTTGTCTCGTTGCATTTCTTTTGCCATTTGAAGACTTTTTTAACATATAATAAGTCATTTTCATTAGCTAAGCAACATAGATTTCATGATTACCAGATTAAATTTTAAGATTAAGCTAAAATTAATCTTCTTTTATTTTTGGTAAAATTTAAAACTTTCTTTTAGAATTTTAGTAATCGTGTACTATTTTATTACTTGTAAATTGTAATTAACAAAAAGCGTGTACCTAAAGATAAACCATATTATAATCATTTCTTCAAAGGAATGTAATATAAGTTATATTTAAGAGGAGTCAAGAAGAATGGCGAAATGATGAGTGAGGAGGTAGGTAGGAGAGATTTTAAGTAGGGTGGTAGGTGGCGTTGAAGGGAGCCATCAGCCATGCATTTTTAGGATTTGCCGCGTAGTTCATATTTATTTATTTGAATATTAGAGAAAATTTAAAATAAAATATGTTATCAAATAAATTATTAATAACGTACGACGTACAAATATTACGTTTTACGAAGATATATAAAAGTTTATAGTGCATAAGCTGTTTTTCTCCTATATTACAAAAGTCTTAAGAAATTGTATAAAGTACGATACTTTGCTCCTATCATTTTACAAATGCAAACATATTTTTCATATTAGTTTGACAAAGAAAATATGCTCATTTCATTGATTTAGCTACTAATTAATAATTATGAGATCTCGTTCTACGTGTCAGCTGAACTATTAAAATTAAAAATGCAGGAGCCAAAAGAAAGAATCTCCACGAGATGAAAACGTCGACCACTTTGTTTGAAATACAGGTGGGGTGGGAGTGACTGTAATGCATTCACTAAACTAAATTGAACATTTGAACATGAGGCCTCTCTAGTAACTAATTAAGATGTAGCCACTTCTATGGTGGCTTTTTGGATAGATTGGGCTAGGCCGGACGGTGGCCTCCACATCACATATGTACATCTAAACGTAACTTTCAATAACTGATATACCATGCACATTCGTGAAACGCAGATCTGCCATTATCCAACACGTTTTTATGAAAATGTCGAACACCTCAACTATACATCATCACTAAACAAAAGGCTTGACTTATGCAAAGGCTTCTCACAAGCAATTATTTGGGCTGTTTATAG
This sequence comes from Camelina sativa, assembly GCF_030686135.1. Lineage (NCBI taxonomy): Eukaryota > Viridiplantae > Streptophyta > Magnoliopsida > Brassicales > Brassicaceae > Camelina > Camelina sativa. The sequence goes on from NC_141885.1 coordinate 12,750,892, forward strand.
CTCAGCCCATATTAGTCTATAGACATGATTGCGCAATTTAAGGTAAACACAACAAATAAAAGAGAGATTCATGCGCAAATGATGGGAAAGAAAAGAATGGACCATGCGACCAACAAACAAACAAAGCATTCTTACGGTCATAACTACTTCTTCTTTCTTCCTTTTTGTTTTTAATCTCAATGTCTTAACCTTAATTGATTGGTTTATGAAAAAACAGAACAAATGAAAAGAAGGGACCTTAATAGAATTTACAAACTCATATCACCTGTTTACTTTTGTTATATCTGAACACAGACTTCTACATCAAGCCTTTTTTCTCTTTTAAGCAACACTTCTACATCAAGCTAGGGCTATCTTTTCTTTTTCATTCTCACCTTCCCTCTTTCTTATTTATCGTTTTCAACTTATAACTATATAATATCTTGTACTATTAAATTATAATTAGAAGAAAATATAATAGAAAACTTGATACAATATCATATTACAGTATTTCATAGTTAATTATTACAGTTATCAATTAGTTTTGGAAATTTTGATAATTTTAGTGCTATACACAAAGCCACTCCCTTTTGAATTCCTAATTACATACGCAAAATTTACAGATTACAAATTTACAATGCAGATTAATTTTCTAGGTTTAGTAAAAATGGCATAAGTGTGTTAATAATTAAACTAAAAACATGACTAGAAATACCAATTAATATTGTTTAAAACGATTTGTACCTTTTTGGGTAAATGATTTATAACACATATATGTATATTAGTATATATGATATATTTTTAATATTTAAGAAAAATACACTAAAAAAATAAAAAATCATAGATTTCTAAATGAAAATATTTGACGTGTAACAAACGGACAGAAGATCTTCTAGTGTTTTTGTGGTAGAAGACAAGGAGACAAGGTCTCCCTATTATTTATTCAAACTGAAAGAAACAAATTACAAACGGACAGCTCTTGTGGTCGAGACCCCGCGAATACCATCCTCAAGAAACGACTCCACAACAAACGGAGCGTTCTTTAACAAATGAAACCCTAAAGGCAAAGTAAAGACATAGTTGGCTAATCCATTTGCAAGACGATTAGCTTCCCTATAGATATGAGAAATACGGACTATCCAGTCCCGCAAAATATAGCCATGGCACAAACGTATCATGAAAGACAAGGGATGAGTATCGCAGATCCCTGATTTTAAAAAACCCACAACCAACTCCGAATCCACTTCAAGATCCAGCCTCGACACTCTCTTACTCCAAGCAATGTGCAAGCCGTAATAAACACCCCACAATTCCGCTAACGGTGCTGAACAGACCCCAACATTGAACGCAAAACCTCCACTCCAACGACCCAAAGAGTCTCGCAGGCTCGCAGCACGCCTCCAACTGCAGCTAAACCATGATGCCCGCGTGAGGCTTCATCCGTATTCAGCTTAAGCCAGCCATCACCCGGCGGTTGCCACTTGATCAACCTCTCCACACGCTCCCTCAATCCAAACCTAACCTGAACCTTCTTATAACTTACCTCAATAGCATAGTCCTTAAGGTACTTCACGCGATCTCGACACTTAATGAATTAATTGGTTTGCTAAATTGAGTTAGCAAATGTGGGGAAAGAAATAAAGAAAAAGCAATCTCGAAAGCTTTCATTGTGCCGCCCGTAATCATTTGAATTCCATAGGATCCAACGTCCACTATTCATTTATGATTTCTTCTTTTATTTTTTTTGAGGAAATAAACATCCCACCACTTTCCAAAATAAAAAAAAAAAATAAAAAAAAAAAAAAAAAGAGAGAACATTTTATAAAAATCACAGTCACATAATCGCAACGAACAAATATACTTTTCCGTATAACAGTACTTATATCCAAAACTTCACTCATTATATTAATAATATTATTGTGGCTTTACCAGGTGATTGTAATTTGAAAAAGCTGGCCGCCCATTTGATCTTCTCACTTCCTTCTTTGTTTCGGTGTTTCCAAGAGACAAGAATTATATACTTCTTAGTTCTTAGAAATCGCTTCACCTAACAATTTCAAGACATACATAATTTATTCCAAAGTCACACATATGTATAAATCCAAAGCTACACATATATAAACTAAAATACGATGATGAAAGCAAAATATACAAAAATTATTATATGAAAGATGAAAAAGGGAGGAATTGTTTTAGGGCATATCATGCTGCTTAGTGAGGTAATCAGGTGGGCCGACGTACGACTAGAATTTTCATTAGCTGACTCCTATGTATGCTCGCCACGTGTTGTTTTTAATACTTTAAAGGTCAACCATCTCATAATCTGCTAGAAGAGGAGTGGGTTTTACGTTTTGACAACGATACTATTAACCAGTGATTACAATTCACAACCATAAAAAAGTAATGTACACTTACTATACCATTCATGTCAGGCAAAAATATTAAAACGTAAAGGGTATTTTCTCGAGTCGGATTTTCAAATCTGTCAAAAACGATTGAAGTTTGTTGGATACTTGGATGGTAATTTCATCAAACAATAGCATCGTTATTGGATTTTTAGTGCGTATGGTAGGGGATTTGAGCAATGAGGAGTACGTAATTTGTTTCTTTACGCGGGTTTTAGGATGAAACAACGTACAGACATAACATTGTTAGTTTGTCACGTTATTTTTTTTGTCCACGTACGGTCACATTGGTTCTTCAAAGACTAAAGTAGAGGTATTTCTGAACTAGAAAGATGTGATCAGTTGGAGGATTGAAGAATATATATGGATAAAAAAAAAAAGAGATTTAGTTAATGAAATATAATTAAGGTCCCTCGGAAGGAGGGTTGGAACTTTTGTAAATTAAACAAACTTTTCTTATACATTTTTATGTAAAAAAAAAAAAAAAAAAAAAAAAACTAATTCCAAGTTCTAACATTTTGCCAAACTATATATTTGTGAAAGATACTAATAAATTAATAGTAATAAATATATCCTGATAAATAGTAGAAATAAGTTTTGAGTTTTGACATTTTAAGGGGAAAAAACGGAATAAATTAGCAAAAGGCAAGTGAACCAACAACACTTTGATTTTCTCTACACACGTCTCTCTTTCCCTATCTTCTGCCCGTTATAAAAAATACAAAAAAGTGCAAAAGGCAGCTAATCAACTCTTTATTTTTCTCTACAAAAATCTCTCTTCTCTCTCACTCTCACTCTCTATCCCATCTTAGAAGTTACGACATCCAAGAGCTCATCGTCCCAAGTTCTTTGTTCTCTGGTTCCAATGGTGTGATCGATGGAAAACATCATCCGAAGATTGACTTCATGTTCTACGTACACTTCTAACTAAGGTTCGTATATATAAATTCTCTCTACTCTCACTTCTAAAAACTGGTTTTAATCATCCATATATTGTTGAATTTCTGATCCTGCTATCAGAAATACTAAGTAATCATTTTCTGATGTGAAAAATTAATCGACATGATTATTGAGTTTTAGAGATCTATCACTTCTTCAATGGATTTCATATTATGATTATTTAATATTATCATATTACGATTATTTAAAATTTCATATTATTATTTATAATGTGGTCTTCGCACGCAATAATCTATAAACGTCAGCATATAGTTTGCCTCTAAAAGATAATATTTCTGTATAAAATGCATAGAAATGGATGTGTTTTTTTCTAGAACCATATTTGCTCAATTTAGAGAAATGCGTATGTATTGATGGAAAGCGTGTTTTCAGAAAAATACTATAGTACAATATTGTGGAAGATCGAAGTAATAAATTAACTCAACAGCAAAAAAAAGACAATAAAAGAAGAAAGGTGAAAAAATGCCACAAGAAGTAATGAGAGGATTAAAGGGTTTGGTGGTGTCGTCCACAAGCAATGGGGATTATGAGCTTGCACAACGAAAAGCTGAAGAAACAGGTTTGTCTCATCATCATGATCATTTCTTTGTTTTCTTTCTTTTACTTTTATTTTATTTTTATAAACTGTTGAATATGAAAGATAATAAATCATATAAAGTAAAGAAAAAAGAAGTCGAAGATGGACCATATGTTAAAATAGCTTTGTGATTCGAAAAAAAATAAGAAAAATTATACGTTGGATTTGAATTAGAGAAAGTCGTTTAGAAATTGCTTTATGAAATTGGCTTTCATTAGAGGGTAACCCACCACAACGGCACAACTATTATTACTTTATGTTTGGTGGATATACATTTACGTAATACGTTACGACTAATCAAATATAATCTAATATAGTCAAAAATTTCTGAACATACATTTCAACTTTTCTATAGTCTCCCGAAATTATTTTCCTATTTAAAACTTTTAATTATAGGAAACAATAAAAAACAAAATTGTAAAGCAAATTTTTTGGTTTAATACGATTTCGGTTTTGGGGTTTCTTGCCTTGATGAGGAGATCATGATGCGAGAAAGAACATATATAGTTTTTGTTTAAAAAATATTTGTTCTTAGGTTCAGTCTTGGATAAAAAAATATAATAAAAATTGAAAATATATATAATTAAGAAAAAAAAATACTAAAATACCACTAACTAATTATCTTTATCAATGTCATATCATTTTAGTTTATCTAATTTATTTTTATATATTTAATCAAAAACATAAATTTTTGATTGGTTTACTCGGTATTTATGTAAAATTTGGTTCAAGTTCTGTTGGATGAATTAATTTCGGTTTAGTTTAGTTTGCTTGCTTAGAAATAAATAACATTGAAATGTGGACTATTAAGATAGTATGGGCTTAATCAATATCTGAGCCCAATTCATTTCCCGCGTTATCTTTCTTTCAGTTTTCGAGAAACAATAATAATATAAATGTGTTTTTGTGTCTTTGTATTGTCAAAAAAAAAATTCATAAGCTGTGAGAAGGTACCAAGCGGTGGCATGGCTGAGACAAATGGACCAAGGCGCGACGGAGACACTGCCGGAAAAACCGTCGGAAAACGAATTCTCCGTCGCCCTCCGCAACGGCCTCATTCTCTGCAACGTCCTCAACAAAGTCAATCCCGGTTCCGTTCTAAAGGTCCGATTTTTTTTTTTTTTTTTTCTAAATCTTTGCTTACTCCTCCAATGCAACGATCTAGAATTTGACGTTCCTGTGATTATTGAATCAGGTGGTGGAGAATCCGATTACGCCAGCTATACAGTACGCCGAGGGAGCGGCTCAATCCGCAATTCAATATTTTGAGAACATGAGGAACTTTCTTAAAGCTGTTGAGGATATGCAGCTTTTAACATTTGGAGCTTCTGATCTCGAAAAGGTTCTATTTTTATCATCAAATCATGTAGTTGTTACTTTATGTTTTGGCTATTGAGTGTACGCATATGTTGTGTTCGATGAAATTCCCCAGAGAAATGATTATGTGATGAAAGATTGTTACTTTTTTGTTTTTTGGTAGGGAGGATCATCGAACAAGGTAGTAGATTGTATTTTGTGTTTGAAAGGGTTTTACGAGTGGAAACAAGCGGGTGGAGTGGGAGTATGGAGGTATGGAGGGACTGTGAGGATTGTTTCATTCAATCCAAAGGGCAGCTCTCCGCGGCAGCAGTATGGGGTTGGTAGTGAAAGCACTACCACCGATGAGTCTGTATCTTTGGATGAATCTGAGTCTTCTTCTCAGTATGATCAGCTTTTGGATTTTCTTCATCTTTCTAATGAAATCTCGACTGAGGAATCTGAGACTGCAATCTCCCTGTCTTTTCTTTTTGATCATTTCGCGCTTCAGCTTCTACAGGCTTATATCAAAGAGAGTGATGGGTCAAATGATCTGCCTTTAAATGAAATGGTAGGTAAGACATGTTTGAGTTATGTGTGGGTTGCTCTGTATATAGTGATGCAACAATGATACATTTCATTCCTGTTGAATCATGTTTTATCAAGATTACAAGGATGATCTTTGTTTCACTTTTTCGTTACGTCTATAGGTGATCGATAGCTTGCTCAACAAGGTAGTTAAGGATTTCTCTGCAATACTAGTTTCTCAGGGGACTCAGGTATTACTTACTCTGCATATATACTTCGTGGAACTTTTTTGCAATGTTGAGACAATTCTCTGGGGTTTATGGTATACTTGCAGCTGGGTTCGTTTCTAAAGAAGATACTGAAATGTGATAATGGAGATCTATCTAGGTCAGGCTTTGTAGAAGCAGTCTTTAGGTATCTTCAGCACAGAAAAGATCTGGTGAAAAAGGAGTTTTCAAAGTTTTGTAAATGTGGCGGAAAGCTTGAGTTTATTAGACCAGACGTCCGCGAGTTTTCTCCTGGTCATGCAGATGCTATTGGTGTTCAACAGAAAGAGCTGGAGGTCAGAATTTACAATTCTCTTCCAATACTAGACTTTTTGAGTTCTTGTGTGTTTGAACCTTTTCATTTAGTTAATTCTCGAATGCTATGAGAATTTTTGTTATGAGATGGGTTCATTTCTTCGTTGCACACATGTAGGAAGTAAAATCAAATTTTGTGGAAACAAGATGCCAAGTTGAACAGATGCAGTCAGAATGGCAGGAAGAACTTCAAAGAATAGGTAATGAAATTTCTCTTAACCCAAATTTCATCTTCTTGGTGGTAAATAAATTACATGATAAATCGTCATCAACCTCCATGGCAGTTCATCACGTTAAATCCATGGAAGTTACATCTTCTTCTTACCACAAGGTTCTGGAGGAAAATCGCTTACTTTACAATGAGGTCCAAGATCTCAAAGGTACCACCACCTATTACACATCCTTGCATTTGATTTTTAGTAGGTCTTTTTAGTGTATTGACTTGTGTTATCTATGTACTGTAGGGACCATTAGAGTCTACTGCAGAGTCAGACCTTTCTTACAAGAACAAAAAGATATGCAATCAACTGTGGATTATATTGGAGAAAATGGTAATATTATAATTAATAATCCTTTCAAGCAGGAAAAAGATGCACGAAAAATATTTGCCTTCAACAAAGTATTTGGACAGAATGTCTCACAAGGTATGTTTTATGTTTTGTTATCCCATCGATGTTCATTTATTTATAAGTGTATTCTAATTTTCACCAAGATATTTTGAGACTTTTGTTATATATGACTTAGCTTAGAATTGGTTGCTTTTGCACAACCTAACTATGTGGTTGTTTACTTACCAGAGCAAATCTACATAGACACTCAACCGGTAATAAGGTCTGTCCTCGACGGATTCAATGTTTGTATCTTCGCGTATGGGCAAACTGGTTCAGGGAAAACATATACGATGGTATGACCATATTAGCTAGCACAGTTACTTCCATAAACCATCAGACATTTTAATTTCTTATTATCCCTTGCACATTGAATGGTTTATCTCTATCTTTTTTACTTACAGAGTGGGCCAGATCTGATGACTGAGACAACTTGGGGAGTGAACTACCGAGCTCTACGTGATCTCTTCCAGCTTTCAAATGCAAGAACACATGTGGTGACTTATGAAATTGGAGTCCAAATGATCGAAATATATAATGAACAAGTTAGAGACTTACTAGTCAGTGATGGTTCCTCTAGAAGATATCCTTTCATATACTTTATAATGAAGAGTTCGAAGAGTTCTATTCATATATTAACATATCTCCTCGATGTTTTCCTCTGAGAGGCCCGTAATCCTTGACCAGCTTCTCACATTAGATATACGCAATAATTCTCAACTCAATGGCCTTAATGTACCCGACGCAAGCTTGATTCCAGTTTCTAATACTCGAGATGTTCTTGATTTGATGAGGATTGGCCAAAAGAATCGTGCGGTGGGCGCTACTGCTTTGAATGAGAGGAGCAGCCGTTCTCATAGGTAATTCTTTTTAGTTCATTTTCTTAATTCAAGCTCTATTTTTCCTATGATCATGTTATTGTAGTTGAACTGATGTATATTTGACTGCAGTGTATTGACCGTTCACGTCCAAGGAAAAGAATTGGCCTCAGGATCCATTTTAAGAGGCTGCCTTCATCTAGTCGATTTGGCTGGAAGTGAAAGAGTAGAAAAATCTGAAGCTGTAGGGGAGAGACTCAAAGAAGCACAACACATAAACAAATCGTTGTCTGCACTAGGAGATGTCATCTATGCACTTGCACAAAAGAGTTCCCACATTCCCTACAGAAATAGCAAGCTTACACAAGTTCTGCAGGATTCCTTAGGTAAACAGTAAGACGAGGTTTTGCAAGTGATTTTTGTTTACACCAGGTCTGTTTTATTTTCTTTGTAGCTTCATCTCTCATCATATGCAGGTGGTCAAGCCAAAACTTTAATGTTTGTGCATATTAACCCTGAAGTTAACGCGGTAGGAGAGACTATCAGCACCCTTAAGTTTGCTCAAAGGGTTGCATCTATTGAACTTGGAGCAGCTCGATCAAACAAGGAAACCGGTGAAATTCGAGATCTTAAGGATGAGGTATATATGGCATCCATTTCATTTTCGTTTCAGGGAAAGAAATATGTGGTAACAATTTTTTCTCTCACATTTGCAGATATCTAGCCTTAAATCGGCAATGGAGAAGAAGGAAGCAGAGCTGGAACAATTGCGATCAGGTAGCATTCGGAACGCAACTGAATGTCAGAGAGCAAGAGCAGTTTCTCCGTTCCATCTCCCGAGAAATGGTAACGGTGCTGGAACAAAGGCTGAGGCAAGTCCACAGCCAAACGACAGTACCAGAAGCTACGAGGTGAAACCACTCAGAGACTAGTTTTTTTTTTTACTTTATAACTAACCAGTTTGGTGAATGCCATTTGCAGACCAGAAGTTGCTCAACTGGCAAGCAGAGAAAGACAGGGTTTCCATCTGCACTGAGAAACAGAGAAGCAAGCCCGAGGATGCCGAATGTAGCAGAAGAAAGGTTAAATCCGAGTCCGAATAGGAGGTCACTATCCACAGATAGAGGATCTGCCATTAAAAGTAGGAATAAGTCCGAAGTTACTCAAAACCTTCCGGTTGCAAGAACACCTTTTCCAGCTAGAGTACCAGTAGCCAAATCCTTTGCAACTGTTCCATTGAACCCATCAGCAGAAATCACTTCAGAGACATTTCACAATCATCAGAAGTTAAGTGCTCGAAAGCTTTTCCCCGAGATCGAGGAGGAACACATAAGACATACACTTCATATACGTCAAGGTGGTGTTAAGAAGACCAGAGCCGAGAGCAGTAAAGCCAAGGCAAAGCAACCATCGCCAGGTAGGTTTCAGAAACTCGATGTTGGGATCAGTTTGCGTTCTGAGGCAGATTCTGAAGCAAAGGTAGGAAATTATCAGACCCAAAAGGGGAACAACAACCACAATGTGATACACTCAAGATTCCAAAATTTCGATGTGGGTATCAGCCTGTTCTCGGACCTCTGTGCCGGTGACAAATCAGATTCAACACTCAAGAGTGATTCCTCAGAGACAGACAACGAACCGCCCTTGAAATCGAAGAATTCCCAAAGAAACGTGTCCAAAAGCTCCCTCAACAACAAACTAAGGTTACTATGAACTCCACAAGATCTTTCACTACGTATACTCAAACAAGTATTAACTTCATTTATATATACCACGCAGGGCGATTTATGCTCATGAGGACACATCACTCGTGAATGAAAAGCCTTTAAATGGTACAGCCCATATCAAAGAAGGTAATAGCCCTAATATATCTATGCCCGAGTTCAGGAGAAGCCGTTCAACGCATCATGCAAGGTTCATGGTACCATAGAAACATATCCAAAACTACAATATACCTATCTCATAAATCCCTCACACATCATTATCCTTTGTACATTCACAACTTGAAGTTGGGTTTTCTTGGTTTTGTTATTTTCTTTTACTCCATAGTTGTGAGTCTTGTGACTGAGATTGAACCGTTCCGTTTAATACATTTACAATCAATACAATAAAAGAACTGAAGTTTCTCTCCAGTGATAGATTTATACATAAATAAGTAAGTGGGCCTTGGCCCGTGTCACCTACTATTACAATGGAATTCACATTACAAGAGTACAAACATCCCACATCGCTCATCTAAGAAAAATACTTGTTGTATATATAACTTTTGAGAGAGCAACTTTGGTCACGACCTTACTTGAACAGGATCTGTTCTATAGGCTTGTACCTCTGTTTCCTTGATTTCTAAGGAGACAGGCCCTTCACCCTGGTTGATGAACCATGACCGTGCGATCAGAGCGTGATTAACGGCCACGATTTGTCCTCGGACGCATCCGGTGCTGTAGAGGATCGTTACTCGGCTCGGTTCTACCTTGCCGGGGTGGTCGCACGGTGGTCTGACAGGTTCCTTTTTTTTTGTTCCCTCACAGTTTCTAATGAACATGAGCTGCTCGACGAAGTGACCAACAGAGGTAGAAATTTTTCCATTTCTCGAAATCTCTATAGTAGTTCATTCAGTGTTTCATTTTTAGTCACTGGCACTTGAAACTGTAAATTTTTTAAGAATAAAATAGTTTGAAAATAGATATCATACTTGTTAAGATCATGCTAGCTACAGCAATTTAAATTGTTACGGACAATGATAACAACCAAACCATACTCGTGAATATCTTTCATGACTGATTGGAATTGGACGTAAAAGCTATAAGGAATAACCCAAATTCAAAGATTTATTAGCGTTTACTTCACTTGTGTGTTGGAGCAGCTCCATTGATGCGAGAACATTCACTTTTAACTTTTAAGAAGAGGGAAGAACGGATCGAGCTGAAATATTTTTGGCCAACATTTCGCATCCATAGCCGAAAACTTCTTGCAGCACATTGGTCCAACATTTTCAAACTTTCCTGTGAAAATTGATTTGTGGATTTCCACATTCTTATGTAATAACAGCAAAAAGAGTAATATACTTATTTTCTTCAGCATTTCTAATGTTTTGAAGTAGAAAACGATTATATTTTTCCATTTTTGTTCGATTGTCTCTCAACCTAGCATTACGATATGAGCATCTCGATTATAGCTTATCGAACATGGGAATGGGAACTAACTAACTAATTTGCTATTATCCCACATCGGTATCAAGACTCATGAACAGTAAGTAAACTGTAGTATAAATAATGACCCAAGAACTGGTTTGAAAGACACACGGAGCAGTGAAGACAAACCGAACTATTCTTTCGCCTTTTACTAAAGAATACCGTGTCTTCTCTGTGCTAAGCGGCGTACGCCTATTTTTGGAAGGGTTTGTTTACTAATAAACCCTCTATCAGTTCTTTAGTTTTTAAATATTTACAGTAGTGGTCAGAAAAAAGAAACAGAGGTGTTTGTTACCAAGCATTTGTTGTTAATTCAGACTCTCATCTCAGAAACTTGATAATTGTCGAATTGAAAACCTAGAACAAAGCAACAAACCAATTAATTAAACAATTTTACCTAGTGTTTTTTTAAATCTTCATTAGAGCTGATAAAACAAACTCAGCTAGGAAATTAAAAACAAAAAAATTGGTTTCTTGGAGCTGTTCTGTCACATAGGACTCATATACAATACTTATTATTATATATCTAAGTAACATCAACACAAAAACATTACATATATGTAGGCAAATTAATTATAATGTTAGTGCTTATGGTGCTGTGTGTAAATGTAGTCTAAGTGAGCTTCCGTCATCATCCTTCTCTTTAAACATTCTTCATCTCCTTCTCCACAATAATTCATCCCCATCAGTTTCTATTTTTATAAAAGACAAAAAAAAAACTCACAGGTTAAGGTTCTCCATATACTAACCACTTTAATTTAAGTTTACCAAAAAAAATAAAAAAGAACTTTAATTTCTATTATTTTGCAATTATGAGATACTTTTTCGTACAATTAGGACGAAATACAAATTAAATACACCGCTGAGTTCCTCATACTATCTTTAATTACATGTTAAGTTAGTGAAATTTGGTTTCTTTCAAGTTTTCGGGTTTAGGAACAGTAAAACATTAATACGATTTATTATTAGGAAAAATAAAATAAAAAAATCAAGTTTCAAAATTTTTCGTGGCTATACATATGTATATTTTAGGTGGTTATATATGGTTTTAGGCCAAAAAAAAAAAAAGTTAGCAAACTGTCAATTTATCTTAGGGATAAAAAATTAGATGGACTTACATTAAATGAGTCTTCTTCAACCGATGTAGCTGAGACTACTGGATTCAGCTCTGGATTCTCTTTTCCTGAATGTATATTAAGATTGAGAGTTTAAGGAAGATGATTTGGTATTACTGATAATAAAAACTTTAAGGAACTTAATCATTACTTTATTCAACATACCTCTTCGAATCGCAGACGAACTTGTTGATAAAATGAGGAAGAGAACACACAAAACAAGGCACAAGGTTTGCTTCATGTTCTTCGGCTGAGAGAGAAAGAGAAAGTAAGAAGTTTGTGACAGACATATACCAATATATATACACCGAGTCGATCTGAGATTCCTTTTTTTAATATATTTTTTCTTACTTTGGTTAAGTTTTTTCTTCTTCTTTTGGTTCAATATCTCAAATTTGAATCAAACTATTAACTTAAGTGGGGACTTAACAAATGTCGTCAAATGCCAAATTATGTCCTCGACACTGATTATAATGTATACAAATCACATAATATTGTATTGAAATTGTAAAATGTTAATGAGATAGTATGATTTTAAGTTGATTAATATGAGCCATATATAAAATTAAGGGGGACAAGGAAATCTTTTGTAATTCGGGTGAGTGCCAAGTTTCACTAAATAATTGAAAAAGTGTGGTCCAACCAAAGTCTTAGACATACTAATGCTAAAGTCTTGCCTGTTCTGTCAGAGTTTTTCCAATCTAAGTCAACTCTTCCGACATTGTTTGACAGCTGTTTCCCATCCCTCTTCCCATTCTCTGTTCAACCTTTTTTGTTTTGTTTTTTCTTTTCCTTTTCTATATTTTGCTTTATAATTATTATATTATTTTAAATATTTATCAGATTTAAACACTAGTTACATTATTAGATGATATTAAGTCTTAATAAATTAATAATAAATATTTGTTTTGAAGATGGTAAGTTAACAACAAATTCGAAGAAAAATATGTTTTCATATGTAGTGTAAAATATAACTTTAATAAAATGGTGGAACGTTGGCAGGTAATTCGTAGCATTGAATAAGCAATTAAAACCATAACAAACAACTATAACGAAAGTTGTCAAAAAAAAAAAAAAGACAACTATATAACGAAAAAAAAAACTATAAATATACTAACAAATAACAAAAGTTGTGGACGGAATTGCATAACACATGTAAGCAAAACTAGCAAAACCTACGTAAGTGGCAACACTGCGACTGTCCTTTAATGCTACATAGTCACTCTCCCTCTTTGAACAAAAATAAAAATAAAAAGTCACTCTCCCTCTCTACACCATTTATTCTGTTTTTATGTCGATGTCATACCAGTACCTATAAAATAAATGTAAATGCAAACTAAAAAAAGTTGACATATCTAAACAATAAGTACACTTTGATGACGAATTCAACGAAAAAAATACACACCACGTTTAATTGGTAGTACAAACAACATACCATTTTGATTGGGAAAAATCTTATATTTTGATTGGTGTCAAACAATGGGGATGAGGTTTTAGGTACCATCTCCACCAAAGAATCTAAGGAGAGCACATAAATTAAAATGAAGTTTTTAAGTTGAATTGCTTCAATGATAAAATCTCAATCCAAAAATATATTTTGCATACTAGTCTGAATATTAAATTATTAACAATAGTTAGCTTTGATGGTATGAAGATTATATATATTTTTAAAACATACATTAAAAATATTACCTTCAATATTAATTAATTAATAAAACAGTGCATAAGAAAATAAACAAGTTAAGCACAATTCTCAAAATACCACTAACATGAGTTTTTGTTTCAAAAATATCATCATTTTTCTTTTTGTGAAAAATACCACAAAAAGACATTTTTCCATAAAAACTAAAAAACTAAAATTAAACTTTAAACCTTCAAAATTAAATCCTAAACCGTACAAACTAATTAAAATTTAAACCTTAAACTTAAATCCAAAATTTTAAATTATAAATCCTTAAAAGTTATTTTTAGTGATAGTGGTATTTTTGGACTAAAATATTTGTAACTGTATTACAAAACAAGAATAGTGATAATACTTTTCAAATAAAAACTTAATTAATTTAGTTCAAAAAAAAAAAATTAACTTAGTATTTTAGAGTATTTCTTGAAAATTAAAATCAATATAGTTAGAGTTTCGTCTATTCGTCTAATTGGATACTCCATGACTTGTGCACACTAAACAATGACTTGATAACATGCAAGTTTTCGGGAATTGCTAACTTTGGTACAACGTATATGCGTACCACTAAAAAAGTCATAAAAGTTCTATCGAATGACTGCATAGATCTATAAAACTTACTTTGATCCATATTCTATCAAGAAGGATGGATCATAATTTGATGTATACGTTATAGGCATGATTATATAAACTCACATATTTTGGGACACTCACTTACTACGCCTTGAGGAGACAAACCCTAACCCAAAGCTTTATCTCTTTAGCAACGACAAGGACAAGACACCACTTACTTCTATGGAATCTTTATCACAAAAAAAAAACTCTTTTATAACCTTTACACCTATATAATTACAGAAACAAACACTATAGCAGGTGAGTGGAATCTGCTCACAAGTCACACCGATACTTAATAATACTACATACAAAATATAATTGTAACAGTCATTCACATGTGAAATGAGAATGTATTCTAAACTGATACACTGAGTAAAGTTAACTGAAGATATAGAAAAAAATTGGTATTTTCTTTGAACCTAAGAATTTGCATGGATAAGAATCCTTTCTCTGTTAAGAATCAAGAGTTATTCCTTATTCCCCTTACCTTACCTTTTTGTTGTTAGCTATTGAAGTCTTCTCTACCGTTTTCTTTCACTCCTGATCAGTTTACAACTAGGAGAATTAATTATCACTCAATGGAAGTGTTATGTTGTTGTAGTATATAAAGAATAAAATGGATGAGTTTGTCAGCTGGTCAGGTCTCATTTCAGGCAGCGTCTAGACTCTCTCTTAACTTGAGCGTCTCAAGTTTCAGTTTCCTTATTGGTTCTCTCCCCAAGTAAGGTATTAGAATCATCCTATAATGTATTGATTAGCTTCTTGACATTGTCTTTCATATTCCCACAAGGTTGCATCAAGAAAAAGAAGATAAAATCCATGTACTCGCTTCTTTCTTAGGTTAGGCGATATTGAGAACTACTTGGGCAGCAAAGGTTCTCTTGATTTACAGCATTGTGGAACACGGAACACCTCTCTCTAGCTACATCTTCACTCACTCTGCTCCGATCCATTTCAAAAGTTTAAGAACTTGTAATTCTGTTTATGTACCAACAGTGGTTTCAATATTATATGAGATGCAAACAGAAGCGAGTTCCTTGGAAATAACTTTGACTGTTTCCTCAAATCGTTGGCTTCTGAACAAGCGGGGAAAACCATGCACTTGATGGGTGCTACAAGAGGAGGGAAACAGAACACATATCAACTGTTCATCCCCTGCTGTGCTTGGCCTTGTGCTGAAACAATGCTCACAGAAACAATATATAATCCGACCAATCCCAAATGATGGTTCAATCACTAACGGAGTGATCACTCTTTTGTGATTGACGCCATGTTCTTCTTGATGCTCACGTTTTTGTTGAGAGTACACACGTAAAACTGCTCCGCTTCCCCTTTTGGATTCCAGAGTTGCTTTCATCGACTAACAAAACATTAAGACAACAGATGAAAATGTTGAGAATACCTTTACTTCTTTAGGTTCTGCAATTCCTATACATAATGAATGTATTACGGAGACACAATAGAAAATAGTCCTTTAAATAAGATTGAGACAAACACATCCAATCTATCAAGCAAAGCAATCGAAAATTTCTATAGGCGTGACCAAGTCGACGCTTAACAAAAGAAAGCAATCGAAAAACATTCGTTTTGAGAGAACGCGGACGACGTTCCCCTGAGCTTCGTCAGAGGATGATTAACCCGATAACGATTTACGAAGAGTCTCCTCTGTTTGAATTTTGATCGAACCAAACGGTTAACCGTCTTTTTCCACTTTTAAGAACCATTCTCAACCGAATTCAACTGAATTTCACGAAATTTTACCAAAATTCTCTGCACTAACCGGCCAAACCAGACATAGTTATTCTACGAAAAACAAATTAATCGAACCAATAACCGAACCGATTTAAACCAAATTTTATTCGGTGACTCTTTAACTGAAAAAACCAGATCCCCGGTTCGGTTCGAAGTCGCGGAAACAAGAACCCTAAAGAAAGACCAAAGCACTTAAAACTCTCTCCGTTATAAATAGTCTTCTCTCAGAACCCTTTCTTCTCCTTCTCCCAATTTTAGCTGTCATAAACCCTAAAAAATCCTATCTTTTTCCACACTTTTCAACCTCGATTCTTAGCTATGGAGTTCTGGGGTAAGAATCTTCTCTCTCTTGAGTCGTTTAATCAGTGATTTGTATCTCAGTTGTTTTTTCTAAAACCTCTTTAGGATAATCTGTTTTTGAGCTCTCTTGTGGCTGTAGCTTAATCTAGGCTTTTTAAGTTGAAATATTGATTGGAGAATGAATATATTGTAATAGGAAATGGTATGGTATGGAATAACTTAAAGCTGTTTTTGGATACTCATTTTGATTTTCTCCATAAAGCTGTTTTTGGATACTCATTTTGATTTTCTCCATAAAGCTGTTTTTGGATACTCATTTTGATTTTTGTTTGTAAATGATGTAATCAGGTATTGAAGTTAAACCAGGAAAGCCAGTTAAAGTGACTCCTGAAGAAGACACACTTATCCACGTTTCTCAGGTTTAGTATCAAATGTAACAGTTAGATTTGATTCTGAGAGTTTTTGAGGTTCATTGTAACAATCTTGGAACTTTCTTTGTTTTGTGTGTGTGTGTAGGTATCACTTGGAGAATGTAAAAACAAGAAGGAAGAGTTTGTGTCTGTACATGTAAAGGTTGGTAACCAGAAACTTGTCATGGGAAACCTTTCAACTGAGAACATCCCTCAGCTTTTCTGCGATTTGGTATTCGAGAAAGAGTTTGAGCTTTCTCACAACTGGGGAAAAGGAAGTCTCTACTTTGTTGGATACACATCTCCCAACATTGCAGATAAATATCCTTTGATGATGTTTTTTATTGGAACTTTTGTGTTTGGTTTAGATAGTTTCTCTATTGATTTGTGTTTCCATGGTGATTTCCTTAACTCTTAATCGATTGTGTGTTTTCACTGATGGAGAAGACTTTTCTGGTGAGTCTCACTTTTGATTCACTTTCTGATTGTGATATATGCTTGGTTGTTAATGAGTCATTATATCTTGATTTGACAGATTCAGAGGAAGAAGAGGAAGAGCTTGAAGAAGTCCCTGCCACCATTACCGCTAATGGTACTTATACTAGGCAGAGACTACTACTTGCTGTCTTGATTTGTTTTCTTGATACTTGGTAAATAATGACTTTCATTTACAGGGAATGCAAAACCAAAGGCCAAGCCTGCACAAGTGACAAAGAATGCAAAGCCAGCTGATGGAGTGAGTTTGCTATAGCTTTCTGTGATTTGTCTCTTTGTTTTACTACAGTAATATGTATAGCTTTCTGTTTGAATTGTCTCTTTTGTTGAGTGAGGAGATGAGACATGTTTTTTTTCAAGAAATTTTTAGTGATACATTCTTGTGTCATGATTCTTGCAGATGGTTGTTGATGCTGATGAGGATTCAGAGGAAGAAGAGGAGACACCTACACCTAAGAAGCCTGTATCAAGCAAGAAGAGAGCAAATGAAGAAGCCCCTAAAACACCTGTGTCATCAAAGAAGGCGAAAGTAGCAGTTACTCCTCAGAAAACAGGTAGAGATACAAACAACCATTCTTTTACATTAGTCACTTAATTTGGGAAACATAAGTAGTGATTTGAACCTACCTATTTTCTTTGGCACAGATGAGAAGAAGAAGGGTGGAAAAAACCAGAGCCCAAAGTCAGCCAGTCAAGTCTCCTGTGGTTCATGCAAGAAGTGAGCCTCTCTCACTCTCTTTATCCAACTCTCTCTTCTCTCTGCTTATATTTATGCGTGTGATAACATTTTCTAATTGGCTGATCTTTAATGGCAGGACGTTCAACTCAGGTAATGCACTTGAGTCTCACAACAAGGCGAAGCACGCTGCTGCCAAGTGAAGTGGTTTCTTAGAGAGCTTATCAACCAAACTCCTCTGTTTTGGGTTTTTGAGTAGGATCATTATGATATCTATGATATTTTGCTTCTAGTCTTTATGAAACCTCCGGATTTTCTCATCTTTATTGGATAACAAGTTTTGATTCAAGAAAGCCAGTTGGAGTCTAATCACTAGTACGGTAGTACCTATTATAAATGAATTAAAGATTAAATTTTGTTCATTTCACACTAACTAAACCGGAACACACTAATTTTTAGGAACCGGTTGAGCCGGTTGAATCAGGTCAACAAAAAAAAGGAAACTATTCTTTAATTTAGAAATTATTAGCTTTTCTTTAGTAGAATAGGCAAATTTCCTTTTTCAGCAGTTATAGTGTTATACTAAGAGCTTATATGTACTTTCATCATCTGATCACCAAAAAAGGTTTTTGTTTTGAAGTTCTTCTACTTACAAACACACTCACAATTCCAACAATGTCTCCTTTATCTACACTTTCTTCAAAGATTTCACAACTGTCTTCAAAGATTTCACAACTTTCTTCTTTGTTTAAAACGATGAAACAAGTAGGATTTAGTCGCAGATTGATTCCGTCCGAGGCAGACTTCATCAAACTCGCGATCAAATACGATCTTATCCTTGCTGCAACGCTGTTTTCACTATGGATGGTGGTACTTGGTCAAACAGGAATACCTAAGATGATGATCAAGTGCTTTTCTTTTTGCTTAGGTGGACACTCTCAGAATCATATATGCATCATTCGACCCTACTTTGTCGTCGGGCGGTAAGACCATTGATATCAAAAGGATTGACAAAGAGATGGCTATGTTATGTGGTTTCTTGGCTTTGGTCTTGTTGCTCATGAACCTGTTCGGATTCTTCGGGGGAGTTTTGTGTCTACTTGTTTCTCCTCCGTTTTTCTTCTTGGTTCAACAATTCATCAAGCGAAGAAACGTTACAGAATCTTGAGATTAGATTTCTTGGAGATGAAGATTCAAACCACACGGATTGGTCTTAGGGTTGAATTGTTTGGATTTTCAGGTATTGCGTTGAGTAATCTCAAGACTAGATAAAACCTTGGTTTTAGGGTTTAATCGTTTGGTGGTGATCTTTTGTAGTCTTTTTTTTTTTTTTTTTTTTTCATCTGTTGTAATTACTTTGCTTTTCCAATTGTAGTTTGTTCCAATTTGTAGTTTTCACTACTCCATGTTTATCAGAGAGTTTGATCAGTTGAAGGCAAAAAGCAAAATACAGATTTTTGCAAGCTTTTTTTTTGTATACTCTGTATGATAAATTATTACTACTAATAAAAGGGACATTTTGAGCTCTCTGAGAGTGTACACCTAAGCAAAAAGAAAAACCTTATCTAGAAGCCACCTCAGCAGCTCTCAAATCTAATTCCTCTATGTGTTCAATTTCTCTTTACGAATGCCAAAGAAATTTTAAAAAACATAATAATTAAATACCAACTACAACTAATTGTGCTTCCACGACCAAATTAAAAAGAAAAAAAAACCTACCCACTCACTCTCGAATGAGATATATCGGGCTTTTAGGTCCACTTAAATTTAGTGGGCTTATGCACACATTACATTTACGATTACACAGTTTTTACAATCATCATCAATTCATCATCATCCAAAACTGTTCCTCTTCTTCTCAACGTAAGCCCGACTTTGAGCAATTAACAACCACCATCTCAAATCTATTCAGCTTCCTACAGCCTGCACTGAAAACCGCCGTTTCCATTAAAAATACTTCATTGCCCACTCTCCTTACACATAAATGACCATTATAATTCCATTATTATCTTCACTTCCCATACCCTATAAAACTACCACCGCCGTAATGAAACCATCACCACCACAACTTTGTGAAACCACCTTCAAAACCAGCCATGGCATCAGCATTTATCTCCATCCCTGCCGGTAAAAAAAAAACATAACATTCAACACCCTTGAAGGCACTTTCTGCAAAGAAGAAGTTATATTCAGGTTAATCCACTTCTGGGAGGCTCGCAATCACACTAGAGGCAACCTTCTCATTGGCCTAGAACTATTACTCATAGATGAAAAGGTAAGTAACGAAATCTCTATGTCCTTACGCACATCTACCATATTTTTTAAAAAACCATTTGCTAATTACCGCAATTCCCACCAGGCAACAACAATCCAAGCCTTCATACCTGCAAACAGAATAAGTCGCTGTAAAGACTCCCTCAAAGCTAATTCAGTCTACACCATCAACAGATTCCTCATCAGCCCGTGCAAGAAACTTTTCAAAGTTTCCGATCACAAATACGGCATATCTTTCTCCAATCAAACAGAATTGCAAGAAGTTACCAAAGGAGACCACAAAATTGCTTCTCCAAAATTTAGGCTTCGACCTTTCAATGATTTTGCTGCCATCGTTGACTGAAACACTTTCTCTTCTTAAACTTATTTTCAATTGTATCATTTAAACAACTAATTCTTAATCTGATTGTTATATGTTGTTTAAATTGTAGATGTCATAGGCCAAATTCGTCTCATCACTGGGGACAACTTACAAGACATTACTACAAATGCTGAAGCACCAAGAACTGCCAACGGGAAGCTAAGGAAAGAATCTTCTTTCACCTCCTTATGAAAGAGTACGGTCTCACATACTTTCACATACTTTGATTTGTGTAAATGATGTTGATCAAATAATTCCCAACTGGCTATTTACAAGCTACTACTTAACAGTGGCGAAACAATTCGTATTTACCTCTGGGATATCATTGCTGCAAATTTCCGTTCAAGATGGAATGCCAGTCAGTCAAAACCAAATGTTCTACTCCTCACCACTGCCAATGCAAAATTTTTGGGAGGTACACAATATATATCATACTTCTAAACTACCAAAAAAAACCAACTAACTTACACCATCCTCTACGTAGGTGCTGTCACACTTAGCTCAACATATGCTTCTCGCGTCTTCTTCGACACCGACATAGATGAAACCTCAGAGTTTATAACATGGTATGTTTACACTTACTCTTACAATTTCTCACATCACACATTCATCCACTACTTTTGAAAAAAAAACTTCCCAATCATCAGGTTAAGTGAACAAGATGCAGCTTTTGGAAGCTCATCCACCGCCGTAACCAAGCTTGAAACATTGAGTATAAATGAGCTTAATGAGTTTATCGAAAATGAAATCCCACAGGTACCTACTAAACTCTCCCATAACTTTGCTTCCTCACTTCACGTTCACTTCAAATTCCTCTAACAAAAAAAAAACAGAAAATCAACTTTCTATGCTCCGTCACCATCATCAAGATACTAGGCGAATCTAGCTGGAATTATGTTTCTTTATTTGTTATTGCAAAACTAGGCCTCATGTTTCTAAAATTTTAAAATTTGATCTCAATTTTTAAATTTATCTATAAAATCCATAAAGAAAAGTTGTGGTGTTTTGGGTCCCAAATTTTACAGGATAGGCCTTGAGTTTGTCCTTTGTTTTTAGTTTGTTTTTGTAAATTTTGACTTCGCTATTATAATCTTTCTTTGGTTTTTAGACTGTCTCTTCTGTAGTGACTTTTTGATGAGAATAGTTTCACAAATTGAAAAAAGAAAAGTTACGAACCGGGTCTAATTCAAGCCCTGCAGTAGAAAAGCCAATATGTATTGCGCTTAAACCGACACCAAAACCGATACGTGAAGCTTCCTTTTAATAAACCGTCGATTAAAACTTATCAAGGGCTACGATCTCTTAATGATCTCTTTATATTTATATTAGTATATTTGCAGCAGTTTTTGCTCAAAAATACTATTTGGAAAGTTTTTACATTTAATATCAATGTTTATATTCATATGGTTAGTTAATTCTCTCTACTATCCTTATAACCAAACAGAATTAAAATATTTTAAATATTCATATATATAATTTTATTTTCCTATCATATTTTTTTTATTTTAAAATTAAAATATAGTGAATCGTCATATAATGCATAAAGTTAATAAAAATGTATATTTTTCCTGCATATATTGTGATTTGAATTTTTTAAAACGAACATATATTACTCAATTAATATAAAAAGTGTGTGTTCAACATACATATTGTAACGTCCGCGAACCAAAACTCTGCGTTTTGGGGGTGGGTGTCGATCGACACTCATGTCGTGTCGGTCGACACCACTTATTTCTGGTTTGACCAGATTGATTTAATTATCGATTTGGACCTGTTTGGTTTAGGAAAAACCATTAACCGGGATATTTAAGTAAGAAAACGACCTAGGTCGTGTTTTATTTTTTGTCTTGGTTGCCGTTTGTTGTTTTTGAGAGAGAAAGAGGAGAAAACAGTTTCTAAGAGTTCTTGTGAGAGTTTGTGAGATTTGAAGGCATTTTTGGAGAGATCTTGCTGGGAGAGTGAAGATCCATGGCTAGGAACGTGGTGGGAAGGTTTCTGTGGTGGTAGCTTCGTCCTTTGGACTTAGATCTCTTTGTTGGCTAAGGTGAGTGCATGACCATGGCTTATCTAAGCTAAGATCTCTGTCTCTGTGATATTGTGTGTTGTTTGGTTGTTTGTTTTGGTTGTTTGTGAGTTTTTTCGTAGCTCCTGAGGCTTGGATTCATTCCTGGGATTGTGTGGGACGAAGAGGAGAAGTTTGGAGGTGAGATTCGGAGGTTCTGTTCGAAGGAAATCACTGCTCGACAGTGGTGTCGGTCTACACTAACGCGAGGACGGCTCGGGAACTTAGCGAGTGTCGGTCGACACCGTTAGGGTTTCGGGGGTGTCGAGCAGGTGTCGGTCGACACCCAAGTGGTGTTGGTCGACACCAGATATCCAGTGTTGGTTGACACCTTCTGGTATCGGTCGACACGATTCTGACAGTAACCGGATCGTGTCGGGTCACTTGTTCATGTTCCTGGTTTGTTTTATTGTTGTTGTTTGTGGCATGAGAGATCTTATTGCTTGTGTGTATAGCCCAGTAGATGGGAGGATTGCCTCACTGAGTATTTATCAAATACTCATGCATCTCAATTTGTGTTTGTGATGCAGGTAAAGACAAAGTGTGATCGTGGAATCAAGGCAATGAAGAGGAAGATGTTCTAGGGACTCGATTGGATGTTGTCTGGCGTTGCTAGGTTGCCTAGAGTTGGTCTTTAGAACTTGCTACGTTGTCGGTTCCTTATTTTCCTGTTGTTGACATTGAAATGGTTAAGATTGGATATTGGTTATTCTATATTGAATTATTATTGGTTATTTTAATTGGTATTGTTATTCTGCTGTTGTTTTGTGATTGTGGTTAGGTGGCTAGGGGATATGGGACCACTAGTCGTAGTTAATTATTATTATTATTATTTAAAAAAAACGGGTCAGATCGTTTCACATATATAGTAAATTTACCGTATATAGTAAATTATAGAATTTTAAGAAGTTTTTAATTTATAAGTGATATATCTAAACTTAATAAAAAGTTTAAAATTATGATATATTTAAACATTAAATTTTCAAAATAACACAAACAAGTTATATTACATGACGAGTTATAAGACATTACATGATTGAATTGATAATACTAAAAAATGAAATATCTTACTTCAATAAGGGTTAAATCCTTATTTTACTATTTTAACAACATCAATATAAAATATCTCGAATCAAACTGATTTAATTAAGATTGTATTAAACAAAAATTGTTGTTCGATATACCACGAATTATATACTAAATCACTAAAATTAACAAAAAATTACATTAGCAAAATTAGTATTAAAATAATACATTAACAAAAAATATCAAAACAAAACTTGCCCCGCCGTATACCGCATGTCATAATCTAGTATATATAATAAAAACGTAGGCGTTTTCATTTCCTGATTTGGTTTTAACTCATCTTTCTTCTCTGTCAAGAACGATGAAGCAAGTAGGATTTAGTCACAGATTGATTCCGTCGGACAAAGATTTCATAAAATTCGTGATCAAATACGACTTTATCCTTGTTGCAACGCTGATTTCACTGCGGTATATGGTACTTGGTCGAACCGGAAAACTTGAGATGATCGGTTTATACAACTTTGTTTGAGTTATCCAAAGTAACTTTCCGTCATTCCGTGAGACGATGGGTCTTTTCGCTAAGATCATATTTGCTTTTCTGTGTAGACCTTTTTGCTATAAATATGCATCGTTTGACGCTGTTTTGTCGGGCGATAAGACCGTTGATATCAAAAGAACTGACAAAGAGATAGCTATGTTATGTAGTTTCTTGGCTTTGGCCTGTTTTCTCATGAGCCAGTTGGGATTCTTCTATGGAGTTTTATGTTTACCTGTTTCTCCTCCGTTTCTCTTCTTGGTTCAACAATTCCTCAAGTTAAGAAGAAACGTAAAGGGATCTCAAGATTAGATTGCTTGGAGATGAAGCTACAAAGATTGGGTTTTAGGTTTTTTTTTTAGGGTTTGAATTGTTTAGTGGTGATTTATTACTTTTCAGGTGTTGTAATTATTGCCATTGAGTATTCTCAAAATTATTTTGCTTAGATATGAAGGTTTAAGTCTGGATACTTGTGTTTTTTTTTCTTTCAATTAGAATATATAATCGTTTGGTGGATGAGTTATTTTAGTTTTCGTATTGTAATTATTGCTACAAGTTTGCCACTAAGTTTGGTTTTTGCGTTTCCAGTTCAGAGTTTGTTTCAAAAAATCATGGAACCATAGATTTTACTAGTCCCATCCACGTAAACTATAAGATAGTTTGATCAGTATAATTAGAGACCGCACGAACTTGATCCAGCCCGGTGGTCTCGAGTCTTGACTATATATATTTTAAGTCTAAATCGAATTATACTTATGAAAAGTGAGATTAGCTATGGTGAAAATAAAACAAAGCACGTCTTTGCCTAAGTAAAATAATTAAAGCCTTTTATATTTGAAATGGCAAACGAGTACATTAACTTTAAACCCTTTTATTGGTAGTAAGTTTTTGCAGTTCATGCAAAGCTTGGCTGTGCCACTAATTTCGAGAACGTTATCTCATGTTTTCCCATCCCTTGTTCTACTCACTGACGATATGTGGTCCCGACTCTTAGTACCATACTTCAATCTTTTGACACAATTCTCTATCAGCTTCACAAGTTTCGACAATTATCTTCTTAAACTCCATATAGGCAAACATGAACATTTTACTGAACCATTGTACCATACCATCCTAATAAAGACACAATTTGGTTCAGATCACACAAATTGAACCAGAACGCAAGAAGATTGGGTATTAACCGGTTGATCCGGGTCAAATCAGGTCATAAAGATGTTAAAACAAATGGGCTTAGAAAAGTCGTAAACGTTGCATGCCCTTAAACCGACACCAAAAAGCAAGATAAAAACCACAAAACTTGCTAGATTGTTTTGCTTATGGGTTTGTCAACAAAAATAAATTTGTTCTATCTCCAAATCAATATCTTGTTCAAGATTTCGTCTGTTGAACAACGTACGAGATGAAGCAAGTGGGATTGACTCGCAGATGGATAGCTTCGGACGCAGCTTTCAACAAATTCTCGATCATATTCAACGTTCTCGTTATCGCAACGCTGGTTTTTCTGAGGATGACATGGAGAGAATCTGAGTTCGTCATGGCAGGTATGTATCAAAGTGGAAGTACTCGCTGGATTATAAATGACGCACTTATGCTTGGCGATCCAGCGATAAGGATTGAGAAAGAGTTAGCTGTATTTTATGGTTTCTTGACTCTGGCCTTTTACCTCATGAACCTGTTCGGATTCCTCTGGGGGGTTTTATTGCTACCAGTTTCTCCTCCGAGTCTTATTCTCTTGGTTCTTCGATTCGCCAAGTTCAGAAACGTAAAAGAATCTCAAGATTAGATTGCTTGGAGATGAAGATTCCAATCTGTATATGGTTATTACCTTTAGATTGTTAGGTTTGTAGTCTTTTGTGGGTTTTCTTCTTTCTATTAGGTGTTGTAACAAATGCTACGAATAATCTCAAGATTTATTAGATTGCTTGGAGATGAAGGTTCAAATTTGGGTTTTAGGTTTTTTTAAGTTGAATCTTTCGGTGATGATTTTTTTCCTTGTAATTACTGCTAGTACTACGTACTAGTTTGCTTTCGCTTTCGGAATTCTGAGTTTGTTCCAAAAATAATAGACTGAAACTATAGATTTTACAGTTCTCCATGTTATTGGAGAACCTTTGTTTGTTTTTTTTTTTTTTTTTTTACTTTGTACGTATATAAAATATACTGAATATATAGAAGCTATGTATGTTCTCGTATGAATCTCATCGTCTCAGAAAATAAAATAGGTAAAAAGCTCGGTCGTGTATAATTAATACTCGATTTCAAGATGCCTCGGTTACATTTGTATGGTAAGATGGAAAATCACCAAACACGAGTGCTAATGGAAGAGGCCATCAGTGTATTAGATTCTTTTCTGATTATCATCACACCATCATTATCATCACCAAACCAAAAATATAACTCATCATTATCATCACACCATCTTTTATGATTTCAGATTATACATAACCAAAAATAAATAAAATATTGAACCAAAATCCTAAACGTTATTGGAAACACATATATTAAACCAAAATCCTAAACCTAATTAATAAAGCCTAAAACGTTACGCTTAATGAAACCGACTTCAAAACAAACTCGCCGATTCATATATATATATACGATTTGCGTTCTGATCTTTATCTTCAGTTTCTTCAAGGTAATTCTCGCATTTGTCTCCTTTCTTAAGAAACGATGAAGCTAGACGTGGGATATAGTAACAGATTAATAGCATCCGAAGCAGATTTCAACAACTTGGCGATCATAGACAACATTCTCATAGTTGCAACGCTGATTGCTCTGTGGATGATAGGAGAGCCTGTGGATTACGAGAACTTTGAGATATCGAAAGCGAGTTTCCGTGAGACAGTGAGGATTTTGGCTATACTGATGGCAACCTTATATTACGCGGTATCTGTTCATGTTCTATTTGCCTTGGTTATCGGGGTTCTTGGGAGGAGTTTTGTGTCTGCTTGTTTCACCTCCGTTTCTCTTTTTGGTTCAACAATTGGCCAAGTTCAGAAACGTTAAAGAATCTCAAGATTAGATTGCTTGGAGATGAAGCTACTACAAGAATCTCATATATAATATTTAGGTTTTTTTTTTCAGGCTATAATTGTTTGGTGGTGGCTTTTAGGTTTTTTTTTTTTTGTCTTATTTCTTCAGGTGTTGTGATGTGATCATGAGACCATCCAAGATGACGGTTGAGTCTTGCTCAACACGAACGAAGTCAAAGATCAATTCTTCCAGCCAAACAACTATTTGGGATACATTCTTACCTCATTTGCAGCATATCTCGAAGTGGAATCAGTCCACTCAGAGTTCAGATGAATGAGTTATTCATTTTACAAATCAGGTGAACTCATGGCTACGCGATTTGGACCTACGAGCATTCAACGGAGGATTCCGACCTATTCCGAAGGATTCAAGGTATGAAACAAACTGTTCTGGAATCTTGATCCATCCTAGAATCACTGAGCATTGGAAGCACATTAAAAGCAGTTCATACTTGAAAGATATGGATATTTCAAATCAGTGGATCTGCCCCAGTCCCAGTTTCGCGTCTGAGCCAAATATCGTGTTACACAGACTAACTCAGCATCAATTTTGACACGAAATCGGTTGGAGGATGTTAATGGATCTCTAATGTTTCCAACAAGCCCAAGAACACAAGATCTGGCCAACAAACCACAAAGTTACGCTTCATTTGCCAAAGGAGGTCAACCTAGTTCTTCACATGAAGAATTTTAGGTCCAGTTGGTTTAGGTGCTTCCAGAATTATGTTTGATAATCAGGAGGTGTTTCTACTAAGCCCAATGTGAAGAAATGGTACAACCCATGTTGTTTCTCATCAGCAAGTTGGACCAAAGAGTCAAAGAGAGAAAATATCAAGGAAACCCTTAATGGGTCAGTTCAAGAGTTTATGGCCAAAGAGAGCATGGGATATACTATTGGGGATAATACCTATGGTGTCCAGCCCACTTTGAGCCTAATTCAAGTCCAAGAAAGCCCAAAATAATCACTTTATGTTGTGGTCAAAGAGGGATGACGAAAATGGAATTCAACTCACCTTGGGAAGGACACCTTGGGAAGACAAACTTCAAAGAGTTGAATCTTCATTCAACTATCTATCTTTATTGTGTTTTAGTTTCAAGAATAATACTTGGCTTTGTGACCAAGTTTTCTATCTCTATATAAACTCATGTAATCTCAATTGAGAATAATCAACTAATTTTCCTTTTCATTTTAAGAGTCTATCTCTTTGTTCTTTGTCTAGAACATTTCTTTGTTTATTGGTGTGTAATATCCAAGCAACAACCTCCTTTTGTTGGACTAGTGTGTCATATCTAGCAGTGATTGGAGTTGGGAATATCAGCAGCCTTCCACAACTGCTGTGCGACCCCTCAATCCATCAAATCTCCCTTGTTTCACCTTGCACCTTGGCGAGTTTCTCAAATTTTAGTCCGGCTGAGTGATCCTCAAATTTTGGGCGTATCAAGTGGTATCAGAGCCACTCAACCGGTACTTGTCTGTTCATCTTCTCATCTATCTATTTTTTCATCTTCTATATTTTTCTTTCTTTCATCTTCTCTCAAAAAAAAAAAAAAGAACAGGAAAAAAGGAAAAAAAAAAAGAAAAAAAGAAAAGAAAAAGAAACAACAAAAAAAAACAACAAAAAAAAAAGAGGCAAACAAAAAAAAAAGCAAAAAAAAAAAGCAAAAAAAAAAGAAAAGAAAATGTATAATGATCGTCGAGATTGTGGGATCATCGAAGACGGAGGGCTTGGCATTCCAAATTTACAATTTCAAGCACTTATGGGAGATATGCGAAGGTCATGGAAGGTTGAGATGAATGCCATCTACAAGAGGTTGGATGAAGTTCAAGCGGACGCACAACCGAGACGACCACAAATGTTGCATCATAGAAGAGAAATAGATCAACCTAGAGTAGCAAGGGCTGATGATTACTACAATAGTCAATCCTCAAGAGGGAGCCACTTGAGACCAAGAAGTGCTAGAGAAGCAAGAGGAAGAGTGGATGCTAACATAGGTATTTTGAAGTTGAAGATTCCTAACTTTCAAGGCAAGAACGACCCAGATTCATATCTTGAGTGGGAGAAAAAGATTGAGTCAATTTTTAGTTGTCAAAACTATTGCGAGATGAAGAAGGTACGAGTTGTAGCCACTGGATTTTGTGATTATGCTATTACTTGGTGGGATCAATTGGTGGTAAGCAGGAGGAGAAATGGAGAACATCCCATTGAGACTTGGGCAGAATTGAAGTCTATGTTAAGGAAGCGATTTGTTCCCCACCATCACCATGACCAACTGATGGAGCGTCTACTGTCACGCAAAGTTACCAACGAGAAAGGATGTCTCTTGTTTCTAAGGAAGAGCAAGTTGTATTTAATTTGTTACCATCACCAAAGGATCATAAGCAGCTGCTGGTTCAGAAGAATCTGTTGGAAATAACAAATTCACTGAGTGAGCAAACGGAAGCCGACGAACCAGATCACAAAGAAGTCAACAAACATCAAAGTGAGGAAACCACAAAGGAAGGTCTCACGGAATGGAGTACACTTCTGTCTCAGGGTCAACAATATGGACTCATATATTCTCTTGAAGAGAAGCCACCATAATCACTTCATTACTCTCTAACCCATGGCCTTACAGTTTCGAGGACGAAACTTTTTCAAGAGGAGGGGTATGATGTGATCATGAGACCATCCAAGACGACGCTTGAGTCTTGCTCAACACGAACGAAATCAAAGATCAATTCTTCCAGCCAAACGACTATTTGGGATACATTCTTACCTCATTTGCAGCATATCTCGAAGTGGAATAAGTCCAATCAGAGTTCAAATGAAGGAGTTATTCATTTTACAAATCAGGTGAACTCATGACTACGCGATTTGGACCTACGAGCATTCAACGGAGGATTCCGACCAAGTCCGAAGGATTCAAGGTATGAAACAAACTGTTCTGGAATCTTGATCCATCCTAGAATCACTGAGAATTGTAAGCACATTAAAAGCAGTTCATACTTGAAAGATATGGATATTTCAAATCAGTGGATCTGCCCCAGTCCCAGTTTCGCGTCTGAGCCAAATATCGTGTTACACAGACTAACTCAGCATCAATTTCGACACAAAATCGGTTGGAGGATATTAATGGATCTCTTATGTTTCCAACAAGCCCAAGAACACAAGATCTGGCCAACAAACCACAAAGTTACGCTTCATTTGCCAAAGGAGGTCAACCTAGTTCTTCACATGAAGAATTTTAGGTCCAGTTGGTTTAGTGATATAGGATCAAGATTTGCAGATCCTACAAGGATGGACTGATGGAGAATCACCAACTGGCCGTACGGCACTCTTTGGGGATTCCGACGAGATGGTCGATGAACAAAGATAACAATGGATCGTTAGATGCCACACAACTGATGGATTGAAGCTGTGATAAGTCTGGATGCTCGAGAACACAAGGAATCACACACAAGGTTCTAGGGCGGCTGTGAGTTCTCTTGTAAGAAAACTAGGTTTTTATTTCATAAGCAAAAACGTGTGTTACAAAAGCTGCAGGGGAGCCTTATTAATATGCTCTTCAGCTGTGACCTTCGAGGGTCTTTATTACAGAAAAGGAAAGTGCTAAACTTGCAAATTACAAGTCTTATTGAGGACTAAAAAGAAAGAACTTAAACTAATGGAAATTCCTGCAAATAAAACATAAAAGGAGACTTGTTAATAAAATTAAACTCAAATGCTTACCTTAATTCCATTAGCACGTGACACATTTTGAGGTTCTCCTAGGTGTGTGTAAGCCCCAGCTCGTACGAAGACGTTTTGGTAATGGTGAACAAAGTTGATTCCCTCGTTCCTTGCAAAACTTGCAAAAAGGATGTAGGTTGAGTCTTGAGATGCAAGTAAGCGTCTCCTTGATTCTCTTCGATGATTCCGGTTTCTTCATGATCAATCTCCACTTCTTGAGTCTTTGAAACACTTGACTCGCTTTCTGGTCCGAATGGGGTTTCCCGGGTGATCTCCTTGGTGAGTAGCTTTCCTTTGAGAGCTTCATGCTCTATGAGAGTGATTAAGCTCTCTATTGACTTGTTAAACTCCTCTCTTATGCTCCTCGTCCCTGACCTCGTTCGTGGTGTGTTTCTTATAGTAGGTATGTTGACATCCTCTTCAGTCTCGGATAAGCTTAGGTCGATGGCCTCATCATTCCCTCCCTCTTGAGAAAGTTCTGACCCCAGAACGGGATTATCTGCAGTGAACGGAGATAAATCAGCAACATTAAAGGTAGGAGAGATAGTTAACTCACCTGGAAGCTCCAGCTTATAGGCGTTGTCATTGATTTTCTCTAGAACCCGAAATGGTCCATCTCCCCTCGGGGAGAGCTTGGATTTTGTTTCTTTTGGGAATCTTTCTTTTCTCATGTGTAACCAGACCCAATCTCCAGGTTCAAATGTAATTTCCTTGCGGTTCTTGTCAGCATGTTGTTTATTCTTTTCATTTTTATTCTCGAGGTTTTCTTTGACCCTTTGGTGAAGTTTATTGATGAACTCGGCCCTCGTCTCTCCTTCTATACTAGAATAAACAGCTTGTGGCAACGGTGAAAGATTCATTGGTGTCTCGGGGTTGAAACCGTAAACGACCTCAAAAGGAGAAAATTTAGTAGAAGAATGCTTAGCATGATTATAAGCAAATTCAATGTATGGTAAACAAGATAACCAGTTTCGGAGATTCTTACCCACCGTAGCTCTCAAGAGGGTGGAGATAGTACGGTTAACTACCTCTGTTTGACCATCGGTCTGTGGGTGACAAGTGGTGGAGAAGAGTAGCTTAGTCCCTAGCTTCCTCCACAAGGTCTTCCATAAATGACTCAAGAACTTTGTATCTCGATCTGATACAATCGTCCTAGGAACTCCATGAAGACGTACAACTTCCTTAAAGAAAAGATTGGCTGTCTGAGTCGCATCATTCGTCTTATTGCATGGAATGAAATGAGCCATCTTTGAGAACCGGTCCACTACGACGAATATAGAGTCTTTATGATTGATCTTGGGCAACCCTAGAACAAAATCCATAGAAATATCTACCCATGGTAGGTTAGGAATAGGCAAATGCATATATAGACCGTGGGGATGTGACCTGGATTTCGCTTTCAAACAAGTGATGCACTTTGCACATAACCTTT
This sequence comes from Camelina sativa, assembly GCF_030686135.1. Lineage (NCBI taxonomy): Eukaryota > Viridiplantae > Streptophyta > Magnoliopsida > Brassicales > Brassicaceae > Camelina > Camelina sativa. Next base: position 12,783,308 of record NC_141885.1, read on the forward strand.
CTACGTCTCTCTTCAAATGTGGCCAATAGAAGTGATCCATAAGTACACCCAAAGTTTTGTCTCTTCCAAAATGTCCCATAAGTCCGCCTCCATGCGCTTCTCTTATTAGCAATTCTCTCATCGATCCTTGGGGAATGCAAAGTCTCTTATCCTTGAATAGACACCCATCATGTTGATAGTACGCTCCATATGCGGCTTTGCTTGTCTCCTTATAAGCTTCATGGAAGTCTGGATCAGCCTGATATGTTTCTTTTATGTGCTCAAATCCCATCACCTTAGCGTCCATCACACTGATCAAAGTGTGCCTCCTTGACAAGGCATTAGCCACAATGTTTTCTTTTCCCTTCTTGTACTTAATAATATATGGGAAAGTCTCAACGAACTCAAGCCATTTTGCATGTCTTCTTTTGAGCGTAGTCTGGCCTCTTAGGTGCTTAAGCGTCTCATGATCTGTATGAATAACAAACTCTTTTGACAATAAATAATGTTGCCAAGTCTCTAGAGATCTTACCAATGCATAGAGTTCTTTGTCATAGGTGGGATATTTAAGTGTAGCTCCATTAAGTTTCTCACTGAATAGGCCACCGGCTTTCCTCCTTGAGTTAAAACTGCACCTACACCTGTACCAGAGGCGTCACATTCAATTTCAAATGTTTTCTCAAAGTTTGGGAGTACCAAAACGGGTGCATGGATCAAGCTGTCTTTGAGCTTGTTGAATGCATCTTCTTGTGCTTGTTCCCATCTAAACGCCACGTCTTTCTTAATCACCGAAGTAAATGGTGCAGCGATGGTGCTGAAATCTTTCACAAAATTTCGATAGAAGCTAGCGAGGCCATGGAAACTCTGAACATGCCCGATTGTCGTTGGCGTCGGCCAGTCTTGAATTGCTTTGATCTTCTCTTCATCAACCTTTAATCCCTGAGAACTTACAACAAATCCTAAAAACACAACTTGATCAGTGCAAAAAGAACATTTCTTAAGATTAGCATATAAGTGCTCTCTCCGTAGGGTCTCCAAAACCTGTGTCAGGTGCTTAAGATGATCATCCAGACAAGTGCTATAAATTAGTATATCGTCAAAATATACTACTACGAACTTACAGATATAAGGCCGTAGAACTTGGTTCATAAGCCTCATGAAGGTGCTAGGTGCGTTTGTGAGCCCAAATGGCATGACTAGCCACTCGTATAGGCCTTGCTTAGTCTTAAACGCGGTCTTCCATTCGTCCCTTTCCTTCATTCTTACTTGATGGTATCCACTTCTTAGATCTATTTTTGAGAAAATTGTCGCTCCGCTAAGCTCATCTAGCATATCATCAAGTCTAGGGATAGGATGTCTATATTTGATGGTGATATTGTTGATTGCTCGACAGTCTACGCACATCCTCCATGTTCCATCTTTCTTAGGCACTAGAAGCACTGGTACCGCACAAGGACTCAAACTCTCTCGGATGTAGCCCTTTGACATTAAGTCTTGCACTTGCTTCTCTAACTCCTTAGCTTCCTCGGGATTGACTCTATATGCAGCTCGGTTCGGTAAAGGTACTCCAGGAACTAAATCAATCTGATGTTCTATTCCCCGCACAGGTGGTAGATCGGCTGGTATCTCTTCGGGAAACACGTCGGCGAACTTCTCCATTAGATCCTTAATTTCGGCTGGAAAATGAGGTTGTTCTAGACTTGAAACTAAACTTTCCTTGAAGATCATTAGTAGCACCGCTTCTTTTGACTCTAAAGATTTAGCAACAATAGTTGGAGTTATGTAAAGGTTAGTCTTACTTACCTTGGTCCCTTTGGACATTGTTTTGTTCATCTCATGTACTTCTTGTGGAGTGAGGGGTGCTAAATTGTGCTTCTTGTTGTTGTGTATGAAGCTGTAGTAGTTTGTACGACCGTTGTGTAACGTCTCTTTGTCAAACTGCCATGGCCGCCCAAGGAGAAGATGTCAGGCTTGCATAGGCACCACATCACAAACTACTTGGTCCGCATACTTTCCAATGCTAAACGGTATGGTGACTTGCTCAGAAATCTTGAGCTCCGTCTCATCATTTAACCACTTGAGACGATATGGTCGAGGGTGCTTTGTCCTTGGTAAACCTAATTTCTCAACCAAATACTTACTGGCCATATTAGTGCACGAACCACCATCTATTATTAAACTACATACCTTGGAGTCAATCGTGCAACGAGAGTGGAAGATGTTTTCCCTCTGCATTGTCTCCGGCTCAAAGAGGACGCTGGGTGCTCTTCTTATCACTAACAACTCTCTGGTGTCTGGATAGTCCACGATGTCCTCCTCGGATTCTACTCGCTCTTCCTCACCTTCATCTTGAGACTCGTATTCGCCATTGGATTTTATGATCATTACTCGTTGGTTTGGGCATTCTCTCGCGTAATGTCCTTTTCCCTGACATTTAAAATAAGTAATATCACGAGCTCGTTGATTAGAAGACTTACCTTGATCAGGTTTGGTGCCTTTAGATGTTTCTGGTGGAGTCTTTTTGAACCTTTGGTCCACTTCGATAGACTTTCCTTTGTCTAAAGATTTTTGTAGTTGCGGTGTCCATGAAGGCTTGTTACGAATTGTGGACGTAGTCTTTCTCTTGATGTGCTGCTCGGCCTGAACCGCTAAATGTAGTAACTCATCTAGGTCATGGTAGGTTTGTCTCTCCACCTTCCTAGCAATCCGGTCACTAAGCCCATCGATGAACTGCGCCATTAAGTTCTCTTCGGATTCTTCAACCTCCAGTCGGTTCTTAAGAGATTCAAACTCCTCAAAGTATTCTTCCACGAACCTGCCACCTTGGGTGAGCCTACAAAACTTCTTCTGCAAGTCTCGGTGATAGTACACTGGTACATATCTTCTCCGTAGCTGAAACCTCATGTCTTCCCATGTGTTGAGTGGTACATGTCTATGTCGTTTTCTTTCGGAAACATCCCTATCCCACCAAGCTAGTGCATTGTCAGTGAGTTGGGCAGCAGCTAGAGACACCTTCCTCTGGTCTGAATACTTATAGTACTCAAAAACATACTCCATACGTCTCTCCCAGTCAAGATATGCATCTGGATTCATCTTTCCAGCAAAGGTTGGGGCAGTGAGCTTTACATCTTTGCCTCCCTCTTTCGTGTATCTTTCATCATGACCTCTATCACGATGGTGTTGTCTCCTCTGTTTCTGACGCTGGGTTTGATCTGGTGGATCTTCCTCTGAATCATACAAGTCGACGTCTTCATGATTTTCCCGTCGTAGGATTGTTCCGCGGACAGGTGCTACAGGTGCGGGCTGAGGTTGTTCGATCCTTGCCATTCGTTCTCCTAAAGTTTGGAGCTGAGCTTGAATGTTAACTAATAGCTTAGCCATGTTGAACTCTCCTTGCTCTCCCATGGTCGTATTCTCTCCTGTCTCTTGCACAAACAAAAATTTGCTAGCAAACAAACGTAATTTAAATATAATTAACCAATATCCTTTTTTTTTTTTTTTAATAGAACTGAAAAAAGTATTGAATGATTTATTTGTAATGAGGAACGTGTTGAGATAGCCAAGGCAGAGAAGTAGTCCTTGACCAAAAGCTCGAACCGAACCTGCAACTAAAGACACAACAAACAAGTGCACGTAACAAAGGAAACGAAACTAATGGCTGAAACGAAACAGAAGCAAGTTCAACTCAGTAGTGCAGTAAACAAGTGAAAGGAATTAACCAAAGAAAAATGAGCTGACACAATGCAAACAAAGACGACACGTCAATTACGGAGCGAACGAAGCACAACCTCGTCAACAATGAATAATATATATATATTTTTTTTGTAAATAAAACAAGACCGACAAATCAGCAATGTAACTCAACGATGAACAACAAAAGTAATTTTTTTTTTTTTTAAATTGAAACAAAAACAAGCAGGAACAGAGTAAAGCATAAACAATGATGAACAATACTTTTTTTTTTTTTTAAGGCTGAAGCAACGATGAACAAGGATGCAGTATGAATAGAAATGAGAAGGATAAATACACCTGATTTGGAGCTTTTAGCTCTGATACCAGATGATATAGGATCAAGATTTGCAGATCCTACAAGGATGGACTGATGGAGAATCACCAACTGGCCGTACGGCACTCTTTGGGGATTCCGACGAGATGGTCAATGAACAAAGATAACAATGGATCGTTAGATGCCACACAACTGATGGATTGAAGCTGTGATAAGTCTGGATGCTCGAGAACACAAGGAATCACACACAAGGTTCTAGGGCGGCTGTGAGTTCTCTTGTAAGAAAACTAGGTTTTTATTTCATAAGCAAAAACGTGTGTTACAAAAGCTGCAGGGGAGCCTTATTAATATGCTCTTCAGCTGTGACCTTCGAGGGTCTTTATTACAGAAAAGGAAAGTGCTAAACTTGCAAATTACAAGTCTTATTGAGGACTAAAAAGAAAGAACTTAAACTAATGGAAATTCCTGCAAATAAAACATAAAAGGAGACTTGTTAATAAAATTAAACTCAAATGCTTACCTTAATTCCATTAGCACGTGACACATTTTGAGGTTCTCCTAGGTGTGTGTAAGCCCCAGCTCGTACGAAGACGTTTTGGTAATGGTGAACAAAGTTGATTCCCTCGTTCCTTGCAAAACTTGCAAAAAGGATGTAGGTTGAGTCTTGAGATGCAAGTAAGCGTCTCCTTGATTCTCTTCGATGATTCCGGTTTCTTCATGATCAATCTCCACTTCTTGAGTCTTTGAAACACTTGACTCGCTTTCTGGTCCGAATGGGGTTTCCCGGGTGATCTCCTTGGTGAGTAGCTTTCCTTTGAGAGCTTCATGCTCTATGAGAGTGATTAAGCTCTCTATTGACTTGTTAAACTCCTCTCTTATGCTCCTCGTCCCTGACCTCGTTCGTGGTGTGTTCCTCATAGTAGGTATGTTGACATCCTCTTCGGTCTCAGATAAGCTTAGGTCGATGGCCTCATCATTTAGGTGCTTCCAGAATTATGTTTGGCAACCAGGAGGTGTTTCTACTAAGCCCAATGTGAAGAAATGGTACAGTCCATGTTGTTTCTCATCAGCAAGTTGGACCAAAGAGTCAAAGAGAGAAAAGATCAAGGAAACCCTTTATGGGTCAGTTCAAGAGCTTATGCCCAAAGAGAGCATGGGAGATACTATTGGGGATGATACCTATCAAGTCCAACCCACTTTGAGCCTAATTCAAGTCCAAGAAAGCCCAAAATAATCACTTTATTTTGTGGTCAAAGAGGGATGACGAAAATGGAGTTCAACTCACCTTGGGAAGGACACCTTGGGAAGACAAACTTCAAAGAGTTGAATCTTCATTCAACTATCTATCTTTATTGTGTTTTAGTTTCAAGAATAATACTTGGCTTTGTGACCAAGTTTTCTATCTCTATATAAACTCATGTAATCTCATTTGAGAATAATCACCAATTTTTCTTTTCATTTTAATAGTCTATCTTTTTGTTCTTTGTCTAGAACATTTCTCTGTTTCTTGGTGTGTAATATCCAAGCAACAGCCTCCTTTTGCTGGACTAGTGTGTCATATCTAGCAGTGATTGGAGTTGGGAATATCAGCAGCCTTCCGCAACTGCTGTGCGACCCCTCAATCCATCAAATCTCCCTTGTTGCATCTTGCACCTTGGCGAGTTTCTATCCTTTTTAGTCCGGCTGAGTGATCCTCGAATTTTGGGCGTATCATGTTATTAGTTATTGCTGTGAATTTGGCACAAAGTCTGGTTTTGCTTTTCGAATCCAAAGTTTGTTTCAAAAATACATTGAAACGATACTGATTATAGACATTGATCGCATGAAAGCAAATGCAAATACTGATTTGTCAAATTCATTAATGTCAAATATATCTCCATAAGCAGAAAAGTGGCAAGTCGGTACGGTATACCTAAGAAATTAAGCCAATCTTTATCACATAATGTCATGCCCCTGAACCTGTGAAGCATAACAACGTACGGTTACAAACTGAAGAAGAGCATAAACCTTACGCAGAGCATAAACCTTAAGCAGAGCAAACACATAAAAAAAAACAGAGTATGTTGTAGATGCCTTTACCTCGTAGAATCGGATCTCAAAACATGACATACTTGTCAAAATCTTCAAAATATGATAAATAAAAGCAGAGTATGTTGTAGATGATCATGTTAAAACACATGCATGGAGTCCTTAAAATGAACATAGATGGCAATCCATAATTACTTAAGTCCTATAATAAACTAAACGTCATTTAAAAACGTGTAGTTGTATATAAAGAGCTATTAACAAAGTGTTATAGAAAAGAAGAAGAACACGATATAACAAATTTGGTCATCAAGAAGTGCTCCTAAAACAATAAACTTAAAGACAATTAAATACATAATATAATGTCAACGAGTGTACAGACACACACCTTCATAAGATTAGCTGAGGTGAAAAACAAAGTACATCCATTTCTAATGGCATAAGCATAACTAAGTTAACAGATATATTTTCGCTGGTAGTAAATTAAGCGGTTCAAGTAGAGCTTGGCTGATCGTTCACCCACCTATTAATTTCGAGAACCATATGCCCGGAAATCCCATCCATGGTTCTCCTTACAACGGATTTGTAGAGGCGACTCTTGGCGCTGAAGTTTATGTGAAAGATGGCATTACTCGACTTGAGCTTAAGACGTGGCTCTGTATGAGTTTCACAAGTTTCCACAACAATCTTCTTGATCTCCACAGGCAAACAAGACTCAAATCCTCCGTCCTGCAAAAAAAATAAAGAAAAAAAAGCTTACTAAAGTTGAAAAAAGTTGCGGAAGATTATAAAAGACTAAAACGCAAACATGCTATAAAATTTCCCACTACTTTCAAGTATGTACCTCATTATCTCTCCAAAAACAGAAAAGCGCAAATTCAGTATATAGAAGTAGCCAATCATACATCCAATGCTCCTGAACCTGTCAAAACACAAGAGAATCTCTTGAAACAATTTCGGTTTCATTCAAACACATATATAGAAGAAGAAACATGTAAAACCACCTCGTAGAACCTCAGCTTATCATCATCATCATCAGCTCCTGCTTCAGAGACAAAGTTGGGCATACAACCTTTGTAAAACTTATCAACTGCATGGTTATCCAGCAAAGAGATATGTTCTTCCGCTACTAGAGTGTTACGAAGAAACATTTAAAAACTGGTTTGTATATATCCCAAAGCATACCATACTTTTTGTGAATAGAGAGAATTACTAAAATAGAGAGTTTACCAGGTGTGTCGGGTTTGATTCTGCAAAATACAGTAGAGACTCTCAAGTCTTCTCCGTACTTAGAGAAAAATCTGGTGGCCAAGGTCTGAAAAGTGTGATCAGGTGAATCATCATCATCAGCAAGATCCTTCACCTCGACGGTTATATGGTAAGACATAGCGTAAGGAAGTTGGATATTATATTTGGGAATGCGCACATACTGCAACTTCCTCCCCTACAACAAAAACAAAAAAATGAATCAGAAACCACAGTTGCCAGGTTGTTATGAATGAATCTACTACCAAACCTGTTCAAAGTTAAAGCAGTGAACACCCAAACGGCCATAAAGAGAGACTTCGCTACCTGGTTTACGATCATCACCAAGAAAGACTGGTGAGAGTCCATATGCTGGGATACGAACATTGCCATCAATATCGAAACCCTGCCAGCCCAATTTCGTAAACACACAACCCAAATCCCAAAATCAAAAAAGCAGAGAGAGAGAGAGAGACATATGAAAGAAAGAGTACCATAGATTCGTCGACTTGGCGACAGTATTCTTCGTCCGGTTCTTCCTCTTCCTCAGATGTCCATCCGTCGACTTTTTCTTCTTCTTCTTCTTTCTTTTTGGAGAAATACACGTCAAAGCCTTCTTCGTGTTTGATGAAATGCACTCCACAGTCTTCATCATCTTCTTCTTCTTCTTCTACTACTACTACTTCTTCTTCTTCTTCTTCTTCGTCCTGTTTCTTTTTGGATAAATTCAATTCGTCGATTTGTTTACCCAATCCACGCAGAATCAAGTGGCACTCCTCATCTGGTAACTTTCCACTATCCAACAGCTGCCTTAGAACATCCGCCATCTCCGACAGAGATCGATTTTTTTAGGGGTTCCAAACTTCTTTTTTTTTTTTTTTTTTTTGTTTTTTCTTCTTTTGTAATTAAATTATTACAGAATTGATTTTTTTTTTTTTAATTTTATTTTGTGCCTACATATTTATTTTGACAATACATTATTCCCCTTGTATTAATTGATAAGTTAATTTTTTTGGATTTTTTTCGTAAATTTAATACAGTTTTATGTAAATATTAGACTAGGATTGTTCATATCTATATTAATATTTTTAAATTACATTTGATAATCTACCCTTTTAATTTATTTACTTAATTACATAAAAGGTTTCACTTTTCTTTAATTTATATTTACATTATTTTTAATTTTTATCTAATATATTTATTTAATAAAATTTGTGGCTTTTTTTTCATATGATGTGATTTAATATTTTAAAATAGACATATATTATTTAATCGATGAATAAAAAAGTATGTATACAATATTCTACATCTCTTGGAACAAATAGGATAATAGTTCAAAATCATACTATAAAAAAAAAACTAAAATGATCCCGAATAGGAATGAGTAGAAAGCATAATTTATCAGACATTCTAATATATAAATTTTATTTGGTTTATTCCGATTCTTTAGTTTAAAAAATTAAGCATTTAAAAATTTTAAATATCATTAATTCGGTGCTAGACAGATAAAACATAGTTACATTATTTTATCAACACAATCAATAATAGAGTAATAGAGTTAATTAAGTTAATATTATATTAAAAAATAAATTGTTATAAGATATATCTCGAATTAAATTATAAAATTTACAATCAAAATACAATTATATAATCTTGAACACTAAAAAACAAAATTAATAAACAGATAAAACTTAACATTTAGATTTGTTAGTCACAAATAACTTTGGGTCGGGATATATATTTCTCACACAAACTTCAAATAATAGAAATGCCATTAATGCCAAAAGAAAGAAAAAAATAAAGATGACAAGAAAATCCATAAAAAGTAAAACCAAAAGCATAATATTTATAAAGAAAACTAGGGGGGGGGGGGGGGGGATATTGGCAAATGATTTTGACAGAATTTAATAGAAATTTTGAATTTACTGTTATTCAATGTGAGATTTTATAAACTCTTGTAAATTCATTTGTTATTGGTTTAAGCATTTTTAATCATTTTCCTAAACTACATTAAACTCTAGTGTTATTCATCTTGTTTATTTCTTCATTCTATAATAGAACATTATCATTATATTTATAAAGAAAACTAAAACATAATCCCACGATAATTAAATCCACGTAGTAGTAGAAATTACAAGATAACAAGAAGACCGTAACCAAACTATTGAAGTTGCAAAATATAAGTGTTTTTAAGCTAGCATCGGACACAACAAAATTAGAATAATTAGACCAGCACGCCAACACTTCTAGCTTGAAGTGCATCCTTTCCTACAAACATAAAAAAAAAACTCATTTCAGAATAATAAATTATCTCAAGCTAACAGCTCCACTACACTATAAATGGGATACAAAAGGAGTATAATCATAAACAATGAATCATATAATTATGTATTATTATTATTCAATAGATCTAACCTCCTCTCTCAATTTTTTGCTAGATGATCCATGATGATCTTCTTTTTCTTTTTCTTCTCTTCGCTTTCCTCTAGAAGTTCCGGAAAGCAAAACCTCGTTAGTAGTGGTGTGGGCGTTTGGAAATAACTCTCATCATTCTTATTGAGGCATTATTCGCTTGTTCGGAGGAGCAAAACATCTATTGAAACTTTGAAGTAACCTTTTACCCCTATTTTCTCGCCATGAGATGATCTCACCACCATATAACTTTCTCCAGTTTTTTCATCAACTCCAGCTCTTGCCACTGATACTGCATGCATGCCCATAAACCTTGAACTCTTGTACATGGGCCCTTGATATATCTCCTATAAAAACACACACAAATCCTTTAGATTAACACACACACATACACAAAAAATAAAGCTGCAAATGAAATGTTTTAATCGTTCCATAAATTAAAAACAAGAGATCATGCGCGTATGTATGTACCTCTCTTATTTGTTTGTAATCCGGAAAGAAAATGGGAAAAGGCTCCTAGTGGTTGTTTTTGCAAGTGCAAAAGTGCTTCTTCTATTGTTGGGACCTTCTTTGCAGCACCAATAAAGCCAAATTCGGAATTGCGTAACTGCTCTACACCCAACGAATGGTCGATCTACCTCCCTTTGGATTCCCATTTTGACTATGTATGTCAAGGCTTTGATGATGCTTAGCGTATAGCAAAAATGACCCTTTTTGGCAAATTTTGCTTTCTCTTGATCCACAAAATCAATAAGCTCTTGAATTGAGTATGCCGTTCCGTTTTCACGTCTTCTAATCCATCTTATAGCCCTGACCAATTCAGCTGCTACTATAGCCCAACATATGTCTGAAAAAAATATTAATTATTTTTATCAAATCCTTTTGTAATTATTAAATCTGTAAATTAATATTTATTAAAGAAAAAAGGAGAAAAATTGGACTATACCGTGGTCTTCCTGATCTAGCACGATACCATAATAAGGACTCCAGTCCACTTTCTTTGTTTCATCTGGAACTACCTAATCAACATGGAAAAAACGATATGAAATGACAAAAAAAAAAAAAACTGATTATTATAATAAGATTTGATCACCAATTAGAAGTTGCAAGCTATTAACTAAATTCTAAGTAGTTAGTACATATAATTGCGTACCCTGTGTTTTCTCAAGCGAGCATAGGTTATATCAATACTTTCCTCAGTTGGTGTATCTTTCTGTATTGTATTTGTCACTCGGAAAAGCTCAAATTTAGCTTCAGGTTGTACCTCCAGAATATTGATCAATAGTGATAGTGGAATGATCTTGCGAATCTTTTTTATTTCTGAAAACAGTTCATCAGACTCGTAGATAACCTCTTTAGATTTTACGATAATCAAACTGTTAATTATACATTATATAGTATAAACAAAGCAAAAGAATAGTCTTTTTGACACAGATTAATTAATTTTACTTAATCCCTGAAGCAAAGTTGCTTAATGATAATATATACTTACTGGAAGAGGTAGGTATTCTTCGGCCTTTGTAATTTTCTCCATAATGTCAGGAAAATTGCCAAAAACCCTATCCAGACAAAAAAAAAAAAAGTGTGATTTTTTGAGGCGATGTTACATGGAAGACAACTCATTTTGAATTCTTACGTAGAAAATTATATATATAGTAGTAAACAAAATTAAAGTCGTAACAATGAAAGTAACGTAATATCATTAATTTGTTAGAGTGCAGACTATATATAATATAGGTTTCCCTAGGAATGTTAATTCTATAATCCCAAGCCCAAGGTTGACAGGCAAAATATGTTGTTATTTATAGTTCGGAGCCGGTTAGGGTTATTAATTAACTGTTATGTCTAGAAAACTATCGTATTAGATGACATTGTATATCCACTTGTACAGATACAGTATACTGTATAGAGTTTGTTGATAGATCATGTAGATTCAGGTAGTACATAGTATAAATACACTTGTACATACTCTTTTCTCTAAGTTAATGAGTAATATACAGTCGTTTATTTAGTTTGCTCTCTATTCTTGTTATGGTATCAGAAGAAATGAAGAATCATTTGATAAACATAGCGGATTATAGAACCTGTAATACAATTTCAACGACAAATAATAGCAACGGAACGGTGAAAAAAATTAATATCATCGTACGATATACATACATGTACCATATAAATTATAATCTAAATTAGATATTAGTAACTAACATATTATAGATAAACAATAAAATATGTTTAAAAATGATAACTTAAAATAGAAAGACTAAACAACGCAATCTCTTTTGTCGACAGACCAAAAAAAGAATCCAATTAAAAAAAAAAATAAAAAAAAAAAATCTTTTTTTATGTCTACCCAACGCTCATATTATTTTTGTTCTTTTTGTTTTCAAAAACCTCAAATCATAAATAAAATAAATATTATATTGATTTTTGCAGATTTATCAATTGAATCACAAAATAAAATAGATTTTATAATAGAGTTGATAGACTTTACAAAACAAAATAAACTTTATAAATGGATAATTATATTGATCTTTAAATATTATTAAATATGATATATGAATATGTGAGATAATCGGAGACATAATAGATAATTAGATATGGATCATTTCAACTTCTATGATTTTATTGTGTGGTAAATATTGTAAGAAAGTATGAAAATAATGACTTATAAGATGTTAATATAAAATTGACAATGGAGATAATTTTTTTAAAGCATTTTTTAAAAAACAATATAAGATGTACATATCATACAAACTCTAAAACTAAGCTTTTACAATGATATTTGATTTGATTTTTTTTACCCATACAACAACAATAACAAAAATAACACAAAATAAAAAAAAACAATAAAAAAAGAGATTTGAGAATAGTGGAAGAAGATGAGAGAGAGAATAAAAGAGTGACAGACTAAGAAAATAAGATAATGAGTATTTATAGGAAGAGAAGTGATGAAAAATTATATTTAGAAAAATGTGAGTTACAATTTGATAAATAATGCTCTCTGCTAAAATTAGAATAATGAGTATTTTGTTAAACTCTTTCCTATTCGGGATCATTTTAGTTTTTTTTTTATAGTATGATTTTGAACTATTATCCTATTTGTTCCAAGAGATGTAAAATATTGTATACATACTTTTTTATTTATCGATTGAATAATATATGTCTATTTAAAAAATTTAAATCACATTATATGAAAAAAAGCCACAAATTTTATTAAATAAATATACTAGATAAGAATTAAAAATAATGTAAATATAAATTAAAGAAAAGTGAAACCTTTTATGTAATTAAGCAAATAAACTAAAAAGGTAGATTATCAAATGTAATTTAAAAATATTAATATAGATATGAACAATCCTAGTCTAATATTTACATAAAACTGAATTAAATTTACAAAAAAAGATTCCAAAAAATTAACTTGTCAATTAATACATGGGGAATAATGTATTTTCAAAATAAATATGTAGGCACAAAATAAAATAAAAAATCAATTCTGTAATAATTTAATTACAAAAGAAGAAAAATAAAAAAAGAAGAAGTTTGGATTGGAATCCCTAAAAAATCGATTGAAGCTTTAGGGATCTCTCTGTCGGAGATGGCGGATGTTCTAAGGCAGCTGTTGGATAGTGGAAAGTTATCAGACGAGAAGTGCCATTTGATTTTGCGTGGATTGGGTAATGAAGTCGACGAATTGAATTTATCCAAAAAGAAACAGGACGAAGAAGAAGAAGAAGAAGAAGAAGAAGAAGAAGTAGTAGTAGTAGCAGAAGAAGAAGAAGATGATGATGGTTACATTTCAAATAATAAATATACCATAGGTTTTGTCTGTGTTTGTTTTTTTTTTTTGTAAAACACAAATTGTATTGCAATTAATACATCACGGGACTTACATTTTCAAGAAATAATATGCAATAAATTGTGTTAATGATTACTATTAAAGAAAAATTAAATATTATATTTTAATATCTTGAAATTATTTTAGAATAAATTGATTTAATATTTTGGGACAAAAACTGTGAAACAAATATTATATTTTTTTATCAACAAATAATTATTAATATTATAATATTTTTATAGCTTGAAATTAGTAAAGAACTTAATAACTATCACGTTATATTTTAACAAAATTATGATATTAATATTTAAATCTTTAATTATCAGAAATTTATTTTGTCTAAATTTATAATATTAATATTTAATTCTTTCTTATTTGCAAAATTATAATGTTATGGTAATCTTATATAAAGTATTGAAAAATTATACCTATGAAAAATTATAATGTTATGTTAATTATATAAAATATTGATAAATGATATCTATATATAATTATTAAAAGGATATTGCATAAATGTCAATATATTTTTTAGTATAGAAATCTCATTTATATTTAGTGAATATGAAAATAATTTATGTACTTTTGAGAAAAATAAATTAAAAGAATTTAATAATTCAAAAGTGAAGACATGTGTCGAAAATATACGCTGCCAAATGTGATCGTGTTATGCAAAGTTAGGAGAAAACCTTCTCATATTATATAAGATGAATCGGCGAGTTTGTTTTGGTGTCGGTTTTATTAAGCATAACGTTTTAGGCTTTATTAATTAGGTTTAGGATTTTGGTTCAATATTTGTGTTTCCAATAACGTTTAGGATTTTGGTTCAATATTTTATATTTTTTTGGTTATGTATGATCTGGAATCATAAAAGATGGTGTGATGATAATGATGAGTTATATATTTTGTGATAACGATGAGTTATATTTTGGTTTTGTTTAGTTTTCTCAAAAAACTTTGATGAGTTTAATGATTTAACTATTACAACTCAATATCAATCCATGACAAACTTAGTGTACATGGATATACTTTGATTTTTTTTTTCTTTTCACCACAGCTTATGAATCATGGGGTCGAACTCCACATACATTCGACACGGATTATCCGCATCCTCTCCTTGCCCGTTTGAAGTAAAACTAGCCTACCACTTGCTGGACAGGGCTAGGAAATGTGTAGTGCACAAACTTAATCAGGGTGCACTCAGGTTTCAGGGCCGGCTCACTGGACTCAGGTTTGTAATTAATTACATCCTTTTTGCACAATAGCTAATTTGACAAGAAGATACTAGTGAAGAAAAGAATCTAATACACTGATGGCTAAGCAGAGGCCAATATTTGCTCTTCCATTAGCACTCGTGTTTGGTGATTTTCCATCTTACCATAATTAAGTCTTGTTCGACATACAAATGTAACCGAGGTATCTTGAAATCGAGCATTAGCTACAGAGATGAGACTGAAATAGTAATGATATACATGACCGAGCTTTTTACCTATTTTATTTTCTGAAATGATGAGATTCATACGAGAACATACATAGCTTCTATTCAGTATAATTTATATACGTACAAAGTCAAAAAAAAAAAAAGGTTCTCCAACAACATGGAGAACTGTAAAATCTATAGTTTCAATGTACAATTTTTGGAACAAACTCTGAATTCCGAAAGCAAAAGAAAACTAGTAGTACTAGCAGTAATTACAAGTAAAAAAATCATCACCGAAAGATTCAACTTAAGAAAACCTAAAACCCAAATTTGAACCTTCATCTCCAAGCAATTTAATAAATCTTGAGATTATTCGTAGCGTTTGTTACAACACCTAATAGAAAGAAAAAACCCACAAAAGACTATAAACCTAACAATCTAAAGGTATTAACCATATATATATTGGAATCTTCATCTCCAAGCAATCTAATCTTGAGATTCTTTTACGTTTCTGAACTTGGCGAATCGAAAAACCAAGAGAAGAAGACTCGGAGGAAAAAACTGATAGCAATAAAATCCCCCTTACGAATGCGAACAGGTTCATGAGGTATAAGGCCAGAGTCAAGAAACCATATATCACGGCTAACTCTTTGTCGTTTATAATCCAGGGATTACTTCCAGCTTGATACATAGCTGCACCATCAGAGCTAAAATCCCCATCGCCACACGAAAATTTGCTTTCGAGAACTCGAAGTTTCCGAAATCGATGAACTTAGATTCTCTCCATGGACCATGTCATCCTCAAAAGAAAAACCAGCGTTGCAATAACGAGAGCATTTTGAACAAAAAAAAATATAAATTGTAACGAGAACGTTGAAGATGATCGAGAATTTGTTGAAAGCTGCGTCCAAAGCTATCCATCTGCGAGTCAATCCCACTTGCTTCATCTCGTACGTTGTTCAACAGATGAGAAATCTTGAACAAAATATTCATTTTGGAGATAGAACAATTTTTTGACAAACCCTTATCCAAAAATCTGGCCAAGTTTTGTGGTTTTATCTTTACTTTTTTTTTACCTTTGGTGTCGGTTAGTTTAAACTGTAAGGGCAATGTTAAATGTTTTCTAGGCCCATTTTTTTTTAACATCTGTTTGACCTGGATAAATATCAAAATTAAAATTTAATATCCCAACCGAGTTCTACATATGAACTGCAATATACTACTACCAATATAAGGTTTCCCTTTCCCATTTGTTAATGTTTCAAAAAGAAAATTAAGGCTTGATTTATACTCTTTTTTCACCACAGCCGCCGAATCTCACTTCTCAGTTCTCATAAGTAGAGCTAACATTAGGCTTAAATTATAGTCAAGACTCTCGAGACCACCGGGCCGGGCTGGATCAAGTTTGTGCGGTCTCTAATTATATCCTTTGGGGCAGTTAATTTAATTATTTGACAAATCAGTACTAGTTTTCTTTTTCTTCAAGTGATCTCTTATAACTAGTAAAATATATATAGGGGAAATTGGAAATAGAGGATTTTAAACAAAAAGTTGGTCCATGTTATGAATTATAGTTTCAACAAGTTTTAGAATCAGACGCATCTCTAAGAGAAGTTCAAAATCTACAGAGACACACAATATTATACTTTATATGAATCCAAATGAACACAAGAGAAGAGAGACGAAGCTTTGAGTGTGTTGAAACACAATCTCCACAATCATAGTTTCAGAATCGTCCAACAACGTGTACTCCACACGCGCTAGAGCATCTTCGGAATCTCAAGAGTTCAATGAAGATGATAGACACAATCTCGACACTCTCCATGCTTGACAACAAACACCAAGGCACATATGAGAAACTAATTCCCTCTTTCTTCTTAGTGGAACCATCAACCTCCTGAAAATACCACAAAATAAACAAAAAGTATAAGATGAGTGGTAATAAAATAATTTTGTATATGAATGAAATTAATTAAGTAAACACACAAGACCAAGAAACCAGTACTAAGATGAGGGTTTTAATTAAGATTCGGGCAGCTCCCCAGAAAGCTGGGCAACATTTCCAAATTCGTAGCAAAGATTTTAGCATGCAACTGGGACATGATATGAAACTGATGTACGGGTTTTTTTGATCATTTGATGGATAACCTGAAAGATAACAAAAGACGTGCATAGGGGACTATATATGTATTTGTATTCAAACACTTCAAAGTTGTTTTGTCAACAAAATAAGAACCAAATTCTAAAGTCTAAAAAATGAAAAGTAATCTTACCTTTTTAGGTAACAGATTGAAAATTTATTAAATTCAAAGTCAAATCTTTTGTTATTTTAGTTAGTTTTAAACTTTGGGGCGTTATTTATTTCTTTGAATAAGTTATTTTGGGGCGTTATTTATTTTTGTTAAAAAGTTACAATTTATTACAGCTCAGACTCAAATTATAAATTTTGAAATAAATGAACAGACTCATTAACGGTAGCTAGTATCAGTTAGGTTTAAAATGAAAGTGGTTCACATGTAGCTCAGCTGGTTAGAGCAAATGTCTGTAAGAGAACCTCTCATATCCATAATCAGTGTCTCTCAAAGAAGTTCAAGTACTACACAGAGACACATACTAATTAATGTTGGAGGATGCATTGTCAATGTTGACCTTTATCATTTCCATCATGTTGGATTTTGAACATAGCAATTTTTGAATTCATATATATTTTTGAATGGTGTTATTTGCGTTTCATTAGTCAGTTTTACAACATCTTCCCTCTTCTCTACATAGTTGCTCGGTGGTTCATGGTCACATCCCTTCACTCTCTCTCTTTCCTCCTCCCATAGATGGACCTAGTCTTTTTTTCTTGGTAGGAAGATGGACTAGTTTCTTGACAAGTTCCACATAACAGAGATCATCTCCTAATGGGGTTGTTCACCTAAAATCTATCATTAAGAAATTAATGTGCAACATGACATCCACGAATTGGCAGTAAACTATTCACTACTATATTTAGTAATTATCTTGTTTGTTAGTTAATGGGTAAAATGAAGAGACTGGTTTATGGATTCACAATCCATTGTTAAACAGAACCAAACAAATCGAGTTGAAATCACCTTAACCAAACCGTAAGATCCATTTAGACAAATCACACTAAACTTCCAAATCCAAAAGTATAAAATAATATCCATACAAAGCCAAGAAGAACTAAGTCTGAAAATTCAAAACACAAACGGAAAATAAATCTTCAAGCCACCATGAATCCAAGAGTCCTAGAATCTGCAAATCTTTTCAAACACAAATCTTCAAGCCACCATTAGAACCTGTAAAACAAATTCCGCAGATAGTTAACAAACCTTTTCGCACCTATCATTCCTACAAGGCCAAACCTGAACCTGCAAAAATCTTCACAAATCGTAAGCACACAAAAGCAAAGCCAGAGAAATGGGACAAAAAATAAGAGTTGGAGATAAGATGACCAGAACCGGTACAGAGAGATATGGTTGTATTCGCTTAATTCCCAACTTGCACTTGTCATATTGCCCTGACTGTAACAAACAAAATTCTATATGCACCCAAACAACGCAAACACACACACAATGATACAAGACTATGACTATGAGTAACAAACAAGGTTTCAAATTCATACCCAAACTAAGCATGAACACAATGATTATTAGTGAAGTATGACGAACCCACAAAAACAAAGGGGAAAAACGGACTAGCTCAGAAAACTTCTTTCTTTGTAAATACAGAAATGAGCGTATCAGAAACTTGCAGCACTAAGATAGTTGATTTGATGAAAACAAACAGGAAAACTGAGAATGGTTTCGCAAGAGCGAAACATAAATTTAGGGTGGTTCACATCATTGCAGGGCAAACAAAGAAGCATATGCAAGGACTACTACGACTACCAACATGCATGACTTGCACAGAAAAAGTTGTCAGCACTAAACCAATCAATTGAAACTAAGCAAACTATATAATTTTAATCACAGTTTCTGACCCTGCACAAACCTGCACAGCGGAAAATGGGCTGTGAGCTACATTTTTGTTGAATACCTAACTGAATCTACCTCTAAGGATTGACGAGACATATGGGAAAGAAAATTTGAACTGACCAGATATAATTGGTGGTATCAATAGCCTTCCTGTTGAAAGGACGGCTCCTGATGATAATCGTCCTTCTTCATGTACCCATCGCTGCAATTATCATTTGCCCTGTTATTTGCAATTTCCTGCTCTCCTTTCTCCCTGTTCCATTGCTCAATCCTGGCTCGTCTTTCCTCACTCCCTTCCCTAACAGGACTCCTCTGTCTCCTTCCACCAGGACTTCTACTTCTGCTCCTACTCCTCCGTCCTCTTCTATGGCGAGGACTCTTGCTCCTGTATCTTCTGCTCCTGCTACGGCTTTCACTATCATCATCAACCTCATGCCTTCTACTGTGGCTATGCCTTTCATGAGAGCGATCTTCATGACTACGATGCCTGTAAGGACTCCTACTTCTGCTGTGGCTATGCCTGTTTTTGTATCTTCCATATAACTGCCTCCTCCATCCACTGCTAATGCTTTTCAGGTGCATAAAGTTGCAGTATCCACCACGTTTGCAAGTCTCTTCCTCGTACTGTCGACAAGTAGCTTCACGGAAGTCGGTGACAGGGGAGAAGTCAACAATGATCGGACGACCTGCGTTTCCAAATATTTCAGTAAAGTAAGACTAACGTACAAGCCTGAAAAAATCAAGTAAACTTCTGAAACACAAGATAGATAAAAGAATGAAGTGGTAAACAACCTGCATAGAATCTTCCTTGAAGATTGCGAAGCGCTTTTCCTGCTTGTTCCTCTTCTCGAAACTGCACATACACATTACCAACGTACACAAGAAGATTGATATACAATTATCATTCACGTCAAGGAAAGAAACAAATGAGAGAATGCTTTGGTAGTATCTCAAACACAAACTTACCAAGTGGTCAGAGATATTGTCACAGATGTTCAGACTCTCAATCTCACCATATTTGTTCAGCTCCTCAAACAGATCCTCGTAAAATTCCTGCAAAATCACAATAACATACTGAATCAAAAGCAGATAACGTGAATCAAATTTACTCATCCAAAATCATTCACCAGAATTGCAAGTGAATACAACAAGATCGCTAACAAAAACTCAAAGCATACTTCAAGAATATATTCAAAATCCCCTAATAACCTTAAATTGCATCAATTAATCCCAAAATTCAATCTCCTGGAGAAAAGAAAAAAAGAGTGATCATATCGGGGCGCTGATACATCTTACGCGGTTCGATGGGGTTACCATAGACATCAACACCAGGAGTGATCATATCGGGGCGCTGATACATGTTCGAAAGGAGAAGCGTAGGGCTGATGCTAGGCTTGGTGTGGAGACGCGAGCATCGATCACCGTGACGGCAAGCGCCGATTTTGAAGTAGAAAGGACAATTCACTCGATCCTTCTCCGTTCCGAATATAGAAGCTAAGTGCTCCGCCATCTTTCAAATAACTTTACTTTGTGAAGAACACGAAACCCTTCTTCTTCTAGTTCTTCTTCTTATTAGGGTTGATGTTCCTCGAACAGATTTGAGTTCTTATTACCTTTTTACCCCTACCTTTTTATTAACTATTTCTAAACCAACTCCAAAAATTATGTCAAAATGGGCCAAATGGTTTGTTGGGCCGAAGGCCCATAATCCATAAGTGAAAAAGCCCAGGCGACAGACCACAGACACAAGTGCCTGTTGTAACCCTAAACGGAAAAAGGGCTATTTCATACCCGTACACACCCCGAATTCCTTCCTTTACAATAAAGGAGTGCTAATTTAGACATGTACCCTTAGACATTTGAAATTTCATACCTATACTCACAAAATTGAGCCAATTTCACAGTCCACGTTAACGGATTTAAGTCAACCGTTTGCATTTCATTTAATTTGGAATAAGAATGTTTTGAGGTTTATAAGGATAAAATTGTAGGTTAATACTGAGTATTATTGTAGGATCAACTGGTTACGTCCTACCCTTAAATAGTCTGCGATCGCGGGTTCGACCCACAGGATTGTGGATTTCCCATATTTTTTTCGATTTCGATGCCACAATAAATAGGTTTATAAACATAAACTTGTATCATAATATCGAGTAATGTTGTGGGATGAAATGGTTAAGTCCTACTCTAAAAAAATGTGAGTTTGATGGTTTGACCCATAGGAGTGTGAGGATTTTTAACATTTTTTTTGTAAATAAAATGAACCAAAACGACGCCGTTTTGCAATTGCGATGCCAAGTCAATAAACACGTGGATTCTGAGTCATCATCTCTAACGGTTGACTTAAATCCGTTAACGTGAACTTAGCAATTAGCTCAATTTGGTGAGTACAAGTATAAAATTTGTAATGTATTGGAGTACATGTTTAAATTAGCAC
This sequence comes from Camelina sativa, assembly GCF_030686135.1. NCBI lineage: Eukaryota > Viridiplantae > Streptophyta > Magnoliopsida > Brassicales > Brassicaceae > Camelina > Camelina sativa. Next base: position 12,804,647 of record NC_141885.1, read on the forward strand.
TTGTTGTTTGTAAAGGAAGGAATTCACACTTTTCGGGTGTGTACGAGTATGAAATGGTTCTTTTCCCAACTCTAAACTCACTCAAGACCAGGGTTCCGTTGGTCGTCTTTCAAGCTTTGGTACTTTGGTTGTGAGACTCTTGTGAGGGGTTTTTCAATGGGGAGTGAAAAGTTCACTTGGGTGATTAAGAATTTATCATCTTTGCAATCTAATAAGGGCATTTACTCTGATGAATTTGTGATTGGTGGTTGCAAATGGTAAGAAGAAGACAACTTTGTTAATATCTTAAGTTTTTTTTTTTTTTTTCCTTCTAGCTAGTATAGGTTTATGAGAACATCCTCGATCGTTTTCTATGGTATTTTTGGTTGCAGGTGTCTTATGACCTTTCCTCAGGGAATTCTCACTCATAATTATTTGTCTCTGTATCTAAAGGTAGCTGGTTTTGAAACTTTGCCTCGTGGATGGAAAAGACACGCAAGATTTAGCCTAACTGTTGTTAATCAAATTTCTGATAAACTCTCCCAACGACGAGGTGAGTTTCTATAAGGCTTTGGACAAGAAGAAAAGTTCGTTTTTTTTTTCTTTTGTGAATTTCTATTTACGTTTTTTTGTTTTTGTTTTTGTTTTGATCTTTTGAGTTCTACAGAAACAGAACGATGCTTTGATCAAAAGTTCCCCGTCCGTGGTATTTTAGATGTTATTTCTCTTACCGAACTTGTGAACGACGAAGTCAAGATTGTTGTGGAAATAGAAGTTCTTCAAGTTATTGGGAAATTAGATGTTTCTCAAGAGTTAAACCAACCTCTGAAAAGGATAAGGCTAAATGGTGATGGTGGTGGTGCGGTGTCTAGTCATTCTTCATCATCAGTAGATGTCAATGGTTTTCAAGTTCTTCCTTCACAGGTAACTTGTTCAAAAAGAATTCACAATCTTTTTTGAAGCATTCTGTTTATGGATATGTATACATACAACTGCAGGCGGAATCTGTGAAACGTATATTCGAAAAACACCCAGACATGGCACTAGAGTTCCGAGCAAAGAACCAAGATCTGAGGACATCATGCATAAACGTCCTCCTCAGCCTAATCAAGACGTTGTGCCAGTCACTGCAAGACCTTTCCATTGATGACCTTGGCCAAGCAGAGCAAGCACTCACGTACCTGATACATTCGGGGTTTAAGGTGGACTGGCTGGAGCGTAAACTGGAGGAAGTAAAGGTAAAAAAGATTGAAGAGCAGTTTGGCAAGACTCGGATGCAACAATTAGAGGAAGAGCTCAAGGTCTCTAGGCAGAAGTGCTCAGACATGGAATCTCTCCTCGAGAAAGAGAAAGAGGAACTGAAGGTTTCCAAGCAGATGTGCTCAGACATAGAAGCTCTGCTTGAGAAAGAGAAGACAAAGGTGTTGGCTGCCGCCAGAGCTCCTCCTCTAACGTTGGATGATGTTGTCTGATGACTTAGGTTCTGCCAGGTGTTATAAGTCTAGGTTTCAAAATTGACATGAGACTAGAGAAACTTATGTCTATTGGAAACTACTATATTTTGTATAAAGAGCTAATCTCTTGGTTAAGAGGATTTCGCTAGGCTAGGACTAGGATTTTGTTAGTTATCCTCTTTCTGGACTCTGTAAACGGATTGTCACCGGCAAAGGTTAAGAAGCTCCTATGTAAGTGTACTTTTTTTCAATGTTCAATTTATAATTTTAGGGGGTGTTATTGAACACTACTATATTTTAAAGGAACAATGCTATTTGTAATAAAAAAAATTATTTATTAATATAGTTTATGACAATGATCATTGCTAATATTGTTATTTTTATTACTAATCTTGTCAGTTTTTTCTTATATTTTTGTTTTTGATTTCATAATTTAATATATGTTATTTGAAATAATTTTTATAATTTTTAAATAATTTCAATGGTAATTTCTTTTTTTGGTTATTATTATTTACATCATTATATGATACATAAGCTTTTAGTTTAAAAATTTTAGTTTTTGAATATATTTTTAATCTATACTATTAAAACAGGAGTACTCATGGACCAAACTTTTGGATCATAACTTTCTCAACTTTGTTTTGGTAATTTTTAAATAAAATTGTTAGTAATCAATAATTATTAATACATTAGTATATCATGACATTAAAATTTTCTAACCATTTAAATTAAGTTGGATCTCGCGCAGGTCATTTATTACCCGATTAGTTGATCCAATTTTCTCTTCAAATATTTTTATTATGTATTAAATCAACTATAATATTACCTAAATATGAATCGGTTAGAAGATTTAATTAAGGAAAACATATACATCAGAATCAAATCTAAACTTACTAATTCTTTATAAATATTTTAGGAAAAAACGAAAAAACAAGCAAAGAAAATTACAGTTAATATATGTGCATATTTTTTTTTCTCACAGTTCTAGCAAAAATAAATAAATTTTGTTTAATTTTGAAAAACAATTTAAAATAAACTTAAAAGGTACTTTAAAATAGTAAAATATTCATGATAGCCTTAATAATATAAATTTAAATAATATATAAAATATGTGAAATTAATAAAAATCAATTCAAATTTATTTTAATGGATATATAAAATATATCTAAAATCAACTTATTTGTAAATACTCTCTAAAACACAAGATATGCAAGAAATATCTTTAAAAAGATCTTATGTAACTATAATATTTTGTAATCATAAACAAAAATAATATATATTTATGAAAATAAACTATTTCATGGATTACATTTGTTGTATAAGAAAAATTATAAAAAAATCATTTAAAAAAAGAAGCAAAAAAAAATCAATTTATATTTTTATTTCTAAATAGTAATTACCCTAAAATAAGTATTTAAAACTCTAAAATTCAATAACTACAATTGGTTGACTATATTGTATTATTATATATTTATGCAAAATTGAATATTAATAAGTAGCTTCTTAATTTATTTACTATGAACAAATCTTATATTGCAGAAGGAAATAAATTAAATGTAAAAAAATGTGAGAAAAACACAAAATTTAGTTATGTTCTTACCCAAATTTTTTATATAATAAAAATTGTCTAATAGTTAATTATTTAAAAGATAACAGTTATGGGACATAAAAATTTTTACGGGTAGGGACGAGATGAAACATGATGGAACAGGACAAGACAGGATGGGATGAGATGTCTTTACCATTCTAAAATAGTTACGTGTAGGTTATATACGTGCAATAGTCCAAACTAAAGCCAAATTAAAATCTGATATTTGAATTTAACATTTTTAAGAATACCGCTATCGCTTAAAAATTACAAAACGATCATTGTATATTTGTTACCGTGCATATAATTAACGATGTCTAAACAACATACTTATCTAAATATGTTTTAACATTTACCATGTAATTAAACTAAATATACTACTCAACACAATTTAAATTTTCAAAATTATAAAAACATATAAACCAAAATGTTTTATGCATTCGAAATATACATAAACTAATTACAACATGTATCATCCTGTGTTATAGCACGGGTATCACCTAGTTTTACTTTTAAGTCAAGGGATTTCATCTTTAGTTCTTAATTTGTTTTCCACTCACAATTCACAAACTGAAAGAGATTACTCTTTGATGTCTACAATATTCTTCGAGTACTTTAGGTTTAGTCACTTCAACCTTTGTCTCCATAATTTCACATAACTTATCTCTTTTTCTCATTCAATAAATATAACAGCATCTTTTATCAATACGCCAATACCTTTTCTGTACTTTATTCATCAATTTTCTGATTTTACCGACGACCAAATTAGGCTACACAAACATTGCTTTTCTTCTATCTATTTCTTCGGGCTTTTGCCGAAAATCATATGGATTATGCATGTGCATGTACTATATATACATGGAATCCATATACAACGTGGATTCAGCTGTAACAAGAAAATCATATGGATTTCCCACTTTAACAAGGAAAATCATATGGATTCAGCTGTAAATCCTATATATACATGGAAAACGATGGTGGTTAAAGGCTAAAGATCCTTCTTGGTGTTTAGATGCATGTGCTACTAATCATCTTTCTATTTCCTCTTCAACAAAGCCACTTTCGCTTAGGTATTAATACAGAGCAATTTTCTACACAAACCTTTGATTATATTAATGGAAGTTCAGAAGAAACTATATAACACATGGTTTTTGTTCAAGAAAATAGATCTAAGAAACAACCAGACGCAAGAAACACACGAAAACAACCACAACTAAGTTCAAACCAGTAATATATAAAATAGAAATCGAATCCATTATATTGTTTACGACATAAAAGCAGCCACAATAAGTGACGATTATAGCCTCTAACAATAGTTTTCCAAATTTGTAATATGTTAATGTGAATAAAAATTCTTAAAAAGAAAGAACTCTAAAAGTCTGTACTTCATCTTTGAGAATAGATTTCTTTTCATGACCCCATTTTCTTGCTAATTTCAAAGCGGTTTCCACACTTTCAGCACTAGTGTTTATATGAATCATCATATCATAACAAAATATTTTTGTGAGCTATCAAGTTTTCTGATTTCACGATGTAATATATATGTTTTTTGAAACCAAGTTTCATAAGTTTTTGATAATTCAATGGTTATTTGTATTTTTCGTATTATTTTTATTTTCATATGATACTTGATATTTTAATTTCATAAATTTAGTTTTTACATATATTTTAAATTTTGTTATGTTAAGAAATAAGTTTTTGTTTCTTTGACTTGAAAATTAGATTCTTCTCTTACTAAAACAATAGTGAATATTTTGGATGTTAATATAGTTAATCCAAAATGTTCAGTTTTCATTAAACCAAAAAAATTAGATGTATATTTGAAAAACTAAAGTATCTTCCAATGAAATTAAAGTTGCATTTTTAATATAGATTTTTCCGTTTGTTGTTAATATATGTTTTTCTTGTTGCTCTTTTTTGTTGCTGCATTTTTTGTTATTATTTTTATGAAATCATATAGTAAAGTAATATTTACGTTTTCTTGTTTTCGATTTACGATGCTTTGGAACATCAACATATTTATACTTGTCTTGTCTTAACCTAACTCTTACACTAAACAAACTCATTTACATATATGGGTTTTTACTACAATAATGGCCCAATGGCCTTTTTTCTGTAGTGACCATGTTTTTTTTCCTTTACCAAACCTAATTTTTTAATTGGTGTAGAAATTTTAGCTATATTAATTCAAATATGTTATTGGCTATTGATTTTAATCAGTGTTCAAGAAAGCGTTAGGCGGTATCTGGGCAGTGACCTAGCGCCTAGCACCTAGAACGTTTAGTCGGGACCTATACGGTTTTTAGGCGGTTTAGGCGTTTACAACATAAAATATTATATATATATATATATAATTATGTCAAAAAATATGTTATAAAAATAAAAAATTATAAATTATAAATAAAAGTAAGAAAAATACATTTATTTAAGTTATATTAACAACATATAAATGTTTATAATTACGTGTACAGATATAAAACATAATAATTTAAATATATGTAATTTAAAAATCAAAAATAAATATTAAAATAAAATTTATATAATTTTAATCGGTTTACGCGGTCATCTAGGCGTCTGCTGAGCGCCTAGCGCCTAGACGGCCGTCTAGACCGCTTTCTTGAACACTGATTTTAATTGGTGTGTCAAGACCAACTTGAATGTTAAAACTGATGTGTCATGCTCTGGTGAAACACATACAAGTTTTATTGTATTGATTTGATGTATTTTGAAAGCAAGCTTTGAAGTTAACATTGTTATTCAATGTTATAATTAGGGTTTGCTTTGGCTAAAAGATGTTTCTGGAACAGATTTGAGTTATCTTATATTAACTTCTGGTACCCCTTCGGCCCTTCCTTTTTAACTTATTTCCAAACCCACCACAAAACTTTATGCTGAATTGGGCCGAGAATAGTAAATGGGCCGAAGCTCAAAAGCAAATAAGTGAGGAAGACTAGCGAGTGATTCGTGCCACTCAGGTTATATATTAGAGGTTTTCGTTGGTCGTTTTCAAGCTTTGGTACTTTTGTTTGTGAGACACTTGTGAGGAGTTGTTTTCAATGGGGAATGAAAAGTTCACGTGGGTGATTAAGAATTTCTCATCTTTGCAATCTAGGTTTATTTGTTCTGATGAATTTGTGATTGGTGGCTGCAAATGGTAAGACGAAGACCATTTTGTTAGTATCAAATGTTTTTTACTTCTGGCCAGTACAGGTTTATGAGAACATCCTCGATCGTTTTCTGTGGTATTTTTGGTTGCAGGTGTCTCATTGCCTTTCCTCAGGGAATTCTCATTCCTAAGTATTTGTCTCTGTATCTAAAGGTAGCTGATTTTGAAACTTTGCCTTCTGGATGGATGAAAAAGTGCATTATGTCTTTATTTGATAAATTTTAGAGTATGTTTAAAACACTGTTATTCAATGTTATAATTAGGGTTGCTTTGGCTAAAAGATGTTTCTGGAACAGATTTGAGTTATCTTATATTAACTTCTGGTACCCCTTCGGCCCTTCCTTTTTAACTTATTTCCAAACCCACCATAAAACTTTATGCTGAATTGGGCCGGGAATAGTTATTAAGGGTTTTCGTTGGTTGTTTTCAAGCTTTGGTACTTTTGGTTGTGAGACACTTGTGAGGAGTTGTTTTCAATGGGGAATGAAAAGTTCACGTGGGTGATTAAGAATTTCTCATCTTTGCAATCTAGGTTCATTTGTTCTGATGAATTTGTGATTGGTGGCTGCAAATGGTAAGACGAAGACCATTTTGTTAATATCTAATGTTTTTTTCTTCTGGCCAGTATAGGTTTATAAGAACATCCTCGATCGTTTTCTGTGGTATTTTTGGTTGCAGGTGTCTCATTGCCTTTCCTCAGGGAATTCTCATTCCTAAGTATTTGTCTCTGTATCTAAAGGTAGCTGATTTTGAAACTTTGCCTTCTGGATGGATGAAAAAGTGCATTATGTATTTATTTGATAAATTTTAGAGTATGTTTAAAACACTGTTATTCAATGTTATAATTAAGGTTGCTTTGGCTAAAAGATGTTTCTGGAACAGATTTGAGTTATCTTATATTAACTTCTGGTACCCCTTCGGCCCTTCCTTTTTAACTTATTTCCAAACCCACCACAAAACTTTATGCTGAATTGGGCCGGGAATAGTAAATGGGCCGAAGCTCATAAGCAAATAAGCGAGGAAGACTAGCGAGTGGTTCGTGCCACTCAGGTTATATATTAGGGGTTTTCGTTGGTCGTTTTCAAGCTTTGGTACTTTTGGTTGTGAGACACTTGTGAGGAGTTGTTTTCAATGGGGAATGAAAAGTTCACGTGGGTGATTAAGAATTTCTCATCTTTGCAATCTAGTTCATTTGTTCTGATGAATTTGTGATTGGTGGCTGCAAATGGTAAGACGAAGACCATTTTGTTAATATCTAATGTTTTCTTTTCTTCTGGCCAGTATAGGTTTATGAGAACATCCTCGATCGTTTTCTGTGGTATTTTTGGTTGCAGGTGTCTCATTTCCTTTCCTCAGGGAATTCTCATTCCTAAGTATTTGTCTCTGTATCTAAAGGTAGCTGATTTTGAAACTTTGCCTTCTGGATGGATGAAAAAGTGCATTATGGATTTATTTGATAAATTTTAGAGTATGTTTAAAACACTGTTATTCAATGTTATAATTAAGGTTGCTTTGGCTGAAAGATGTTTCTGGAACAGATTTGAGTTATCTTATATTAACTTCTGGTACCCCTTCGGCCCTTCGTTTTTAACTTATTTCCAAACCCACCATAAAACTTTATGCTGAATTGGGCCGAGAATAGTAAATGGGCCAAAGCTCATAAGCAAATAAGTGAGGAAGACTAGCGAGTGATTCGTGCCACTCAAATTATATATTAGGGGTTTTCGTTGGTTGTTTTCAAGCTTTGGTACTTTTGGTTGTGAGACACTTGTGAGGAGTTGTTTTCAATGGGGAATGAAAAGTTCACGTGGGTGATTAAGAATTTCTCATCTTTGCAATCTAGGTTAATTTGTTCTGATGAATTTGTGATTGGTGGCTGCAAATGGTAAGACGAAGACCATTTTGTTAATATCTAATGTTTTTTTCTTCTGGCCAGTATAGGTTTATGAGAACATCCTCGATCGTTTTCTGTGGTATTTTTGGTTGCAGGTGTCTCATTGCCTTTCCTCAGGGAATTCTCATTCCTAAGTTTTTGTCTCTGTATCTAAAGGTAGCTGATTTGAAACTTTGTCTTCTCGATGGATGAAAAAGTGCATTATGTCTTTATTTGATAAATTTTGGAGTATGTTTAAAACACTGTTATTCAATGTTATAATTAGGGTTGCTTTGGCTAAAAGATGTTTCTGGAACAGATTTGAGTTATCTTATATTAACTTCTGGTACCCCTTCGGCCCTTCCTTTTTAACTTATTTCCAAACCCACCACAAAACTTTATGCTGAATTGGGCCGAGAATAGTAAATGGGCCGAAACTCATAAGCAAATAAGTTAGGAAGACTAGCGAGTGATTCGTGCCACTCAGGTTATATATTAGAGATTTTCGTTGGTCGTTTTCAAGCTTTGGTACTTTTGTTTGTGAGACACTTGTGAGGAGTTGTTTTCAATGGGGAATGAAAAGTTCACGTGGGTGATTAAGAATTTCTCATCTTTGCAATCTAGGTTTATTTGTTCTGATGAATTTGTGATTGGTGGCTGCAAATGGTAAGACGAAGACCATTTTGTTAGTATCTAATGTTTTTTCCTTCTGGCCAGTATAGGGTTATGAGAACATGCTTGATCGTTTTCTGTGGTATTTTTGGTTGCAGGTGTCTCATTGCCTTTCCTCAGGGAATTCTCATTCCTAAGTATTTGTCTCTGTATCTAAAGGTAGCTGATTTTGAAACTTTGCCTTCTGGATGGATGAAAAAGTGCATTATGTATTTATTTGATAAATTTTAGAGTATGTTTAAAACACTGTTATTCAATGTTATAATTAAGGTTGCTTTGGCTAAAAGATGTTTCTGGAACAGATTTGAGTTATCTTATATTAACTTCTGGTACCCCTTCGGCCCTTCCTTTTTAACTTATTTCCAAACCCACCACAAAACTTTATGCTGAATTGGGCGGGAATAGTAAATGGGCCGAAGCTCATAAGCAAATAAACGAGGAAGACTAGCGAGTGGTTCGTGCCACTCAGGTTATATATTAGGGGTTTTCGTTGGTCGTTTTCAAGCTTTGGTACTTTTGTTGTGAGACACTTGTGAGGAGTTGTTTTCAATGGGGAATGAAAAGTTCACGTGGGTGATTAAGAATTTCTCATCTTTGCAATCTAGTTCATTTGTTCTGATGAATTTGTGATTGGTGGCTGCAAATGGTAAGACGAAGACCATTTTGTTAATATCTAATGTTTTTTTTCTTCTGGCCAGTATAGGTTTATGAGAACATCCTCGATCGTTTTCTGTGGTATTTTTGGTTGCAGGTGTCTCATTGCCTTTCCTCAGGGAATTCTCATTCCTAAGTATTTGTCTCTGTATCTAAAGGTAGCTGATTTTGAAACTTTGCCTTCTCGATGGATGAAAAAGTGCATTATGTCTTCATTTGATAAATTTTGGAGTATGTTTAAAACACTGTTATTCAATGTTATAATTAAGGTTGCTTTGGCTAAAAGATGTTTCTGGAACAGATTTGAGTTATCTTATATCAACTTTTGGTACCCCTTCGGCCCTTCCTTTTTAACTTATTTCCAAACCCACCACAAAACTTTATGCTGAATTGGGCCGGGAATAGTAAATGGGCCAAAGCTCATAAGCAAATAAGTGAGGAAGACTAGCGAGTGATTCGTGCCACTCATGTTATATATTAGATGTTTTCGTTGGTCGTTTTCAAGCTTTGGTACTTTTGTTTGTGAGACACTTGTGAGGAGTTGTTTTCAATGGGGAATGAAAAGTTCACGTGGGGGATTAAGAATTTCTCATCTTTGCAATCTAGGTTTATTTGTTCTGATGAATTTGTGATTGGTGGCTGCAAATGGTAAGACGAAGACCATTTTGTTAGTATCTAATGTTTTTTCCTTCTGGCCAGTATAGGGTTATGAGAACATCCTTGATCATTTTCAGTGGTATTTTTGGTTGCAGGTGTCTCATTGCCTTTCCTCAGGGAATTCTCATTCCTAAGTATTTGTCTCTGTATCTAAAGGTAGCTGATTTTGAAACTTTGCCTTCTCGATGGATGAAAAAGTGCATTATGTATTTATTTGATAAATTTTAGAGTATGTTTAAAACACTGTTATTCAATGTTATAATTAAGGTTGCTTTGGCTAAAAGATGTTTCTGGAACAGATTTGAGTTATCTTATATTAACTTCTGGTACCCCTTCGGCCCTTCGTTTTTAACTTATTTCCAAACCAACCATAAAACTTTATGCTGAATTGGGCCGAGAATAGTAAATGGGCCAAAGCTCATAAGCAAATAAGTGAGGAAGACTAGCGAGTGATTCGTGCCACTCAAATTATATATTAGGGGTTTTCGTTGGTTGTTTTCAAGCTTTGGTACTTTTGGTTGTGAGACACTTGTGAGGAGTTGTTTTCAATGGGGAATGAAAAGTTCACGTGGGTGATTAAGAATTTCTCATCTTTGCAATCTAGGTTCATTTGTTCTGATGAATTTGTGATTGGTGGCTGCAAATGGTAAGACGAAGACATTTTTGTTAATATCTAATGTTTTTTTCTTCTGGCCAGTATAGGTTTATGAGAACATCCTCGATCGTTTTCTGTGGTATTTTTGGTTGCAGGTGTCTCATTGCCTTTCCTCAGGGAATTCTCATTCCTAAGTTTTTGTCTCTGTATCTAAAGGTAGCTGATTTTGAAACTTTGTCTTCTCGATGGATGAAAAAGTGCATTATGTCTTTATTTGATAAATTTTGGAGTATGTTTAAAACACTGTTATTCAATGTTATAATTAGGGTTGCTTTGGCTAAAAGATGTTTCTGGAACAGATTTGAGTTATCTTATATTAACTTCTGGTACCCCTTCGGCCCTTCCTTTTTAACTTATTTCCAAACCCACCACAAAACTTTATGCTGAATTGGGCAGAGAATAGTAAATGGGCCGAAGCTCATAAGCAAATAAGTTAGGAAGACTAGCGAGTGATTCGTGCCACTCAGGTTATATATTAGAGATTTTCGTTGGTCGTTTTCAAGCTTTGGTACTTTTGTTTGTGAGACACTTGTGAGGAGTTGTTTTCAATGGGGAATGAAAAGTTCACGTGGGTGATTAAGAATTTCTCATCTTTGCAATCTAGGTTTATTTGTTCTGATGAATTTGTGATTGGTGGCTGCAAATGGTAAGACGAAGACCATTTTGTTAGTATCTAATGTTTTTTCCTTCTGGCCAGTATAGGGTTATGAGAACATCCTTGATCGTTTTCTGTGGTATTTTTGGTTGCAGGTGTCTCATTGCCTTTCCTCAGGGAATTCTCATTCCTAAGTATTTGTCTCTGTATCTAAAGGTAGCTGATTTTGAAACTTTGCCTTCTGGATGGATGAAAAAGTGCATTATGTATTTATTTGATAAATTTTAGAGTATGTTTAAAACACTGTTATTCAATGTTATAATTAAGGTTGCTTTGGCTAAAAGATGTTTCTGGAACAGATTTGAGTTATCTTATATTAACTTCTGGTACCCCTTCGGCCCTTCCTTTTTAACTTATTTCCAAACCCACCACAAAACTTTATGCTGAATTGGGCCGAGAATAGTAAATGGGCCGAAGCTCATAAGCAAATAAGCGAGGAAGACTAGCGAGTGGTTCGTGCCACTCAAGTTATATATTAGGGGTTTTCATTGGTCGTTTTCAAGCTTTGGTACTTTTGGTTGTGAGACACTTGTGAGGAGTTGTTTTCAATGGGGAATGAAAAGTTCACGTGGGTGATTAAGAATTTCTCATCTTTGCAATCTAGTTCATTTGTTCTGATGAATTTGTGATTGGTGGCTGCAAATGGTAAGACGAAGACCATTTTGTTAATATCTAATGTTTTTTTTCTTCTGGCCAGTATAGGTTTATGAGAACATCCTCGATCGTTTTCTGTGGTATTTTTGGTTGCAGGTGTCTCATTGCCTTTCCTCAGGGAATTCTCATTCCTAAGTATTTGTCTCTGTATCTAAAGGTAGCTGATTTTGAAACTTTGCCTTCTCGATGGTTGAAAAAGTGCATTATGTCTTTATTTGATAAATTTTGGAGTATGTTTAAAACACTGTTATTCAATGTTATAATTAAGGTTGCTTTGGCTAAAAGATGTTTCTGGAACAGATTTGAGTTATCTTATATTAACTTTTGGTACCCCTTCGGCCCTTCCTTTTTAACTTATTTCCAAACCCACCACAAAACTTTATGCTGAATTGGGCCGGGAATAGTAAATGGGCCAAAGCTCATAAGCAAATAAGTGAGGAAGACTAGCGAGTGATTCGTGCCACTCATGTTATATATTAGATGTTTTCGTTGGTCGTTTTCAAGCTTTGGTACTTTTGTTTGTGAGACACTTGTGAGGAGTTGTTTTCAATGGGGAATGAAAAGTTCACGTGGGGGATTAAGAATTTCTCATCTTTGCAATCTAGGTTTATTTGTTCTGATGAATTTGTGATTGGTGGCTGCAAATGGTAAGACGAAGACCATTTTGTTAGTATCTAATGTTTTTTCCTTCTGGCCAGTATAGGGTTATGAGAACATCCTTGATCATTTTCTGTGGTATTTTTGGTTGCAGGTGTCTCATTGCCTTTCCTCAGGGAATTCTCATTCCTAAGTATTTGTCTCTGTATCTAAAGGTAGCTGATTTTGAAACTTTGCCTTCTGGATGGATGAAAAAGTGCATTATGTATTTATTTGATAAATTTTAGAGTATGTTTAAAACACTGTTATTCAATGTTATAATTAAGGTTGCTTTGGCTAAAAGATGTTTCTGGAACAGATTTGAGTTATCTTATATTAACTTCTGGTACCCCTTCGGCCCTTCGTTTTTAACTTATTTCCAAACCCACCATAAAACTTTATGCTGAATTGGGCCGGGAATAGTAAATGGGCCAAAGCTCATAAGCAAATAAGTGAGGAAGACTAGCGAGTGATTCGTGCCACTCAAATTATATATTAGGGGTTTTCGTTGGTTGTTTTCAAGCTTTGGTACTTTTGGTTGTGAGACACTTGTGAGGAGTTGTTTTCAATGGGGAATGAAAAGTTCATGTGGGTGATTAAGAATTTCTCATCTTTGCAATCTAGGTTCATTTGTTCTGATGAATTTGTGATTGGTGGCTGCAAATGGTAAGACGAAGACCATTTTGTTAATATCTAATGTTTTTTTCTTCTGGCCAGTATAGGTTTATGAGAACATCCTCGATCATTTTCTGTGGTATTTTTGGTTGCAGGTGTCTCATTGCCTTTCCTCAGGGAATTCTCATTCCTAAGTTTTTGTCTCTGCATCTAAAGGTAGCTGATTTTGAAACTTTGTCTTCTCGATGGATGAAAAAGTGCATTATGTCTTTATTTGATAAATTTTGGAGTATGTTTAAAACACTGTTATTCAATGTTATAATTAGGGTTGCTTTGGCTAAAAGATGTTTCTGGAACAGATTTGAGTTATCTTATATTAACTTCTGGTACCCCTTCGACCCTTCCTTTTTAACTTATTTCCAAACCCACCACAAAACTTTATGCTGAATTGGGCAGAGAATAGTAAATGGGCCGAAGCTCATAAGCAAATAAGTTAGGAAGACTAGCGAGTGATTCGTGCCACTCAGGTTATATATTAGAGATTTTCGTTGGTCGTTTTCAAGCTTTGGTACTTTTGTTTGTGAGACACTTGTGAGGAGTTGTTTTCAATGGGGAATGAAAAGTTCACGTGGGTGATTAAGAATTTCTCATCTTTGCAATCTAGGTTTATTTGTTCTGATGAATTTGTGATTGGTGGCTGCAAATGGTAAGACGAAGACCATTTTGTTAGTATCTAATGTTTTTTTCTTCTGGCCAGTATAGGTTTATGAGAACATCCTCGATCGTTTTCTGTGGTATTTTTGGTTGCAGGTGTCTCATTGCCTTTCCTCAGGGAATTCTCATTCCTAAGTTTTTGTCTCTGTATCTAAAGGTAGCTGATTTTGAAACTTTGTCTTCTCGATGGATGAAAAAGTGCATTATGTCTTTATTTGATAAATTTTGGAGTATGTTTAAAACACTGTTATTCAATGTTATAATTAGGGTTGCTTTGGCTAAAAGATGTTTCTGGAACAGATTTGAGTTATCTTATATTAACTTCTGGTACCCCTTCGGCCCTTCCTTTTTAACTTATTTCCAAACCCACCACAAAACTTTATGCTGAATTGGGCCGAGAATAGTAAATGGGCCGAAGCTCATAAGCAAATAAGTTAGGAAGACTAGCGAGTGATTCGTGCCACTCAGGTTATATATTAGAGATTTTCGTTGGTCGTTTTCAAGCTTTGGTACTTTTGTTTGTGAGACACTTGTGAGGAGTTGTTTTCAATGGGGAATGAAAAGTTCACGTGGGTGATTAAGAATTTCTCATCTTTGCAATCTAGGTTTATTTGTTCTGATGAATTTGTGATTGGTGGCTGCAAATGGTAAGACGAAGACGATTTTGTTAGTATCTAATGTTTTTTCCTTCTGGCCAGTATAGGGTTATGAGAACATCCTTGATCGTTTTCTGTGGTATTTTTGGTTGCAGGTGTCTCATTGCCTTTCCTCAGGGAATTCTCATTCCTAAGTATTTGTCTCTGTATCTAAAGGTAGCTGATTTTGAAACTTTGTCTTCTCGATGGATGAAAAAGTGCATTATGTCTTTATTTGATAAATTTTGGAGTATGTTTAAAACACTGTTATTCAATGTTATAATTAGGGTTGCTTTGGCTAAAAGATGTTTCTGGAACAGATTTGAGTTATCTTATATTAACTTCTGGTACCCCTTCGGCCCTTCCTTTTTAACTTATTTCCAAACCCACCACAAAACTTTATGCTGAATTGGGCAGAGAATAGTAAATGGGCCGAAGCTCATAAGCAAATAAGTTAGGAAGACTAGCGAGTGATTCGTGCCACTCAGGTTATATATTAGAGATTTTCGTTGGTCGTTTTCAAGCTTTGGTACTTTTGTTTGTGAGACACTTGTGAGGAGTTGTTTTCAATGGGGAATGAAAAGTTCACGTGGGTGATTAAGAATTTCTCATCTTTGCAATCTAGGTTTATTTGTTCTGATGAATTTGTGATTGGTGGCTGCAAATGGTAAGACGAAGACCATTTTGTTAGTATCTAATGTTTTTTCCTTCTGGCCAGTATAGGGTTATGAGAACATCCTTGATCATTTTCTGTGGTATTTTTGGTTGCAGGTGTCTCATTGCCTTTCCTCAGGGAATTCTCATTCCTAAGTATTTGTCTCTGTATCTAAAGGTAGCTGATTTTGAAACTTTGCCTTCTCGATGGATGAAAAAGTGCATTATGTATTTATTTGATAAATTTTAGAGTATGTTTAAAACACTGTTATTCAATGTTATAATTAAGGTTGCTTTGGCTAAAAGATGTTTCTGGAACAGATTTGAGTTATCTTATATTAACTTCTGGTACCCCTTCGGCCCTTCGTTTTTAACTTATTTCCAAACCCACCATAAAACTTTATGCTGAATTGGGCCGGGAATAGTAAATGGGCCAAAGCTCATAAGCAAATAAGTGAGGAAGACTAGCGAGTGATTCGTGCCACTCAAATTATATATTAGGGGTTTTCGTTGGTTGTTTTCAAGCTTTGGTACTTTTGGTTGTGAGACACTTGTGAGGAGTTGTTTTCAATGGGGAATGAAAAGTTCACGTGGGTGATTAAGAATTTCTCATCTTTGCAATCTAGGTTCATTTGTTCTGATGAATTTGTGATTGGTGGCTGCAAATGGTAAGACGAAGACCATTTTGTTAATATCTAATGTTTTTTTCTTCTGGCCAGTATAGGTTTATGAGAACATCCTCGATCGTTTTCTGTGGTATTTTTGGTTGCAGGTGTCTCATTGCCTTTCCTCAGGGAATTCTCATTCCTAAGTTTTTGTCTCTGCATCTAAAGGTAGCTGATTTTGAAACTTTGTCTTCTCGATGGATGAAAAAGTGCATTATGTCTTTATTTGATAAATTTTGGAGTATGTTTAAAACACTGTTATTCAATGTTATAATTAGGGTTGCTTTGGCTAAAAGATGTTTCTGGAACAGATTTGAGTTATCTTATATTAACTTCTGGTACCCCTTCGGCCCTTCCTTTTTAACTTATTTCCAAACCCACCACAAAACTTTATGCTGAATTGGGCAGAGAATAGTAAATGGGCCGAAGCTCATAAGCAAATAAGTTAGGAAGACTAGCGAGTGATTCGTGCCACTCAGGTTATATATTAGAGATTTTCGTTGGTCGTTTTCAAGCTTTGGTACTTTTGTTTGTGAGACACTTGTGAGGAGTTGTTTTCAATGGGGAATGAAAAGTTCACGTGGGTGATTAAGAATTTCTCATCTTTGCAATCTAGGTTTATTTGTTCTGATGAATTTGTGATTGGTGGCTGCAAATGGTAAGACGAAGACCATTTTGTTAGTATCTAATGTTTTTTTCTTCTGGCCAGTATAGGTTTATGAGAACATCCTCGATCGTTTTCTGTGGTATTTTTGGTTGCAGGTGTCTCATTGCCTTTCCTCAGGGAATTCTCATTCCTAAGTTTTTGTCTCTGTATCTAAAGGTAGCTGATTTTGAAACTTTGTCTTCTCGATGGATGAAAAAGTGCATTATGTCTTTATTTGATAAATTTTTGAGTATGTTTAAAACACTGTTATTCAATGTTATAATTAGGGTTGCTTTGGCTAAAAGATGTTTCTGGAACAGATTTGAGTTATCTTATATTAACTTCTGGTACCCCTTCGGCCCTTCCTTTTTAACTTATTTCCAAACCCACCACAAAACTTTATGCTGAATTGGGCCGAGAATAGTAAATGGGCCGAAGCTCATAAGCAAATAAGTTAGGAAGACTAGCGAGTGATTCGTGCCACTCAGGTTATATATTAGAGATTTTCGTTGGTCGTTTTCAAGCTTTGGTACTTTTGTTTGTGAGACACTTGTGAGGAGTTGTTTTCAATGGGGAATGAAAAGTTCACGTGGGTGATTAAGAATTTCTCATCTTTGCAATCTAGGTTTATTTGTTCTGATGAATTTGTGATTGGTGGCTGCAAATGGTAAGACGAAGACCATTTTGTTAGTATCTAATGTTTTTTCCTTCTGGCCAGTATAGGGTTATGAGAACATCCTTGATCGTTTTCTGTGGTATTTTTGGTTGCAGGTGTCTCATTGCCTTTCCTCAGGGAATTCTCATTCCTAAGTATTTGTCTCTGTATCTAAAGGTAGCTGATTTTGAAACTTTGTCTTCTCGATGGATGAAAAAGTGCATTATGTCTTTATTTGATAAATTTTGGAGTATGTTTAAAACACTGTTATTCAATGTTATAATTAGGGTTGCTTTGGCTAAAAGATGTTTCTGGAACAGATTTGAGTTATCTTATATTAACTTCTGGTACCCCTTCGGCCCTTCCTTTTTAACTTATTTCCAAACCCACCACAAAACTTTATGCTGAATTGGGCAGAGAATAGTAAATGGGCCGAAGCTCATAAGCAAATAAGTTAGGAAGACTAGCGAGTGATTCGTGCCACTCAGGTTATATATTAGAGATTTTCGTTGGTCGTTTTCAAGCTTTGGTACTTTTGTTTGTGAGACACTTGTGAGGAGTTGTTTTCAATGGGGAATGAAAAGTTCACGTGGGTGATTAAGAATTTCTCATCTTTGCAATCTAGGTTTATTTGTTCTGATGAATTTGTGATTGGTGGCTGCAAATGGTAAGACGAAGACCATTTTGTTAGTATCTAATGTTTTTTCCTTCTGGCCAGTATAGGGTTATGAGAACATCCTTGATCGTTTTCTCTGGTATTTTTGGTTGCAGGTGTCTCATTGCCTTTCCTCAGGGAATTCTCATTCCTAAGTATTTGTCTCTGTATCTAAAGGTAGCTGATTTTGAAACTTTGCCTTCTGGATGGATGAAAAAGTGCATTATGTATTTATTTGATAAATTTTGGAGTATGTTTAAAACACTGTTATTCAATGTTATAATTAAGGTTGCTTTGGCTAAAAGATGTTTCTGGAACAGATTTGAGTTATCTTATATTAACTTCTGGTACCCCTTCGGCCCTTCCTTTTTAACTTATTTCCAAACCCACCACAAAACTTTATGCTGAATTGGGCCGGGAATAGTAAATGGGCCGAAGCTCATAAGCAAATAAGCGAGGAAGACTAGCGAGTGGTTCGTGCCACTCAGGTTATATATTAGGGGTTTTCGTTGGTCGTTTTTAAGCTTTGGTACTTTTGGTTGTGAGACACTTGTGAGGAGTTGTTTTCAATGGGGAATGAAAAGTTCACGTGGGTGATTAAGAATTTCTCATCTTTGCAATCTAGTTCATTTGTTCTGATGAATTTGTGATTGGTGGCTGCAAATGGTAAGACGAAGACCATTTTGTTAATATCTAATGTTTTTTTCTTCTGACCAGTATAGGTTTATGAGAACATCCTCGATCGTTTTCTGTGGTATTTTTGGTTGCAGGTGTCTCATTGCCTTTCCTCAGGGAATTCTCATTCCTAAGTATTTGTCTCCGTATCTAAAGGTAGCTGATTTTGAAACTTTGCCTTCTCGATGGATGAAAAAGTGCATTATGTCTTTATTTGATAAATTTTAGAGTATGTTTAAAACACTGTTATTCAATGTTATAATTAAGGTTGCTTTGGCTAAAAGATGTTTCTGGAACAGATTTGAGTTATCTTATATTAACTTCTGGTACCCCTTCGGCCCTTCCTTTTTAACTTATTTCCAAACCCACCACAAAACTTTATGCTGAATTGGGCCGGGAATAGTAAATGGGCCGAAGCTCATAAGCAAATAAACGAGGAAGACTAGCGAGTGGTTCGTGCCACTCAGGTTATATATTAGGGGTTTTCGTTGGTCGTTTTCAAGCTTTGGTACTTTTGTTGTGAGACACTTGTGAGGAGTTGTTTTCAATGGGGAATGAAAAGTTCACGTGGGTGATTAAGAATTTCTCATCTTTGCAATCTAGTTCATTTGTTCTGATGAATTTGTGATTGGTGGCTGCAAATGGTAAGACGAAGACCATTTTGTTAATATCTAATGTTTTTTTTCTTCTGGCCAGTATAGGTTTATGAGAACATCCTCGATCGTTTTCTGTGGTATTTTTGGTTGCAGGTGTCTCATTGCCTTTCCTCAGGGAATTCTCATTCCTAAGTATTTGTCTCTGTATCTAAAGGTAGCTGATTTTGAAACTTTGCCTTCTCGATGGATGAAAAAGTGCATTATGTCTTTATTTGATAAATTTTGGAGTATGTTTAAAACACTGTTATTCAATGTTATAATTAAGGTTGCTTTGGCTAAAAGATGTTTCTGGAACAGATTTGAGTTATCTTATATTAACTTTTGGTACCCCTTCGGCCCTTCCTTTTTAACTTATTTCCAAACCCACCACAAAACTTTATGCTGAATTGGGCCGGGAATAGTAAATGGGCCAAAGCTCATAAGCAAATAAGTGAGGAAGACTAGCGAGTGATTCGTGCCACTCATGTTATATATTAGATGTTTTCGTTGGTCGTTTTCAAGCTTTGGTACTTTTGTTTGTGAGACACTTGTGAGGAGTTGTTTTCAATGGGGAATGAAAAGTTCATGTGGGGGATTAAGAATTTCTCATCTTTGCAATCTAGGTTTATTTGTTCTGATGAATTTGTGATTGGTGGCTGCAAATGGTAAGACGAAGACCATTTTGTTAGTATCTAATGTTTTTTCCTTCTGGCCAGTATAGGGTTATGAGAACATCCTTGATCATTTTCTGTGGTATTTTTGGTTGCAGGTGTCTCATTGTCTTTCCTCAGGGAATTCTCATTCCTAAGTATTTGTCTCTGTATCTAAAGGTAGCTGACTTTGAAACTTTGCCTTCTGGATGGATGAAAAAGTGCATTATGTATTTATTTGATAAATTTTAGAGTATGTTTAAAACACTGTTATTCAATGTTATAATTAAGGTTGCTTTGGCTAAAAGATGTTTCTGGAACAGATTTGAGTTATCTTATATTAACTTCTGGTACCCCTTCGGCCCTTCGTTTTTAACTTATTTCCAAACCCACCATAAAACTTTATGCTGAATTGGGCCGGGAATAGTAAATGGGCCAAAGCTCATAAGCAAATAAGTGAGGAAGACTAGCGAGTGATTCGTGCCACTCAAATTATATATTAGGGGTTTTCGTTGGTTGTTTTCAAGCTTTGGTACTTTTGGTTGTGAGACACTTGTGAGGAGTTGTTTTCAATGGGGAATGAAAAGTTCACGTGGGTGATTAAGAATTTCTCATCTTTGCAATCTAGGTTCATTTGTTCTGATGAATTTGTGATTGGTGGCTGCAAATGGTAAGACGAAGACCATTTTGTTAATATCTAATGTTTTTTTCTTCTGGCCAGTATAGGTTTATGAGAACATCCTCGATCGTTTTCTGTGGTATTTTTGGTTGCAGGTGTCTCATTGCCTTTCCTCAGGGAATTCTCATTCCTAAGTTTTTGTCTCTGTATCTAAAGGTAGCTGATTTTGAAACTTTGTCTTCTCGATGGATGAAAAAGTGCATTATGTCTTTATTTGATAAATTTTGGAGTATGTTTAAAACACTGTTATTCAATGTTATAATTAGGGTTGCTTTGGCTAAAAGATGTTTCTGGAACAGATTTGAGTTATCTTATATTAACTTCTGGTACCCCTTCGGCCCTTCCTTTTTAACTTATTTCCAAACCCACCACAAAACTTTATGCTGAATTGGGCAGAGAGTAGTAAATGGGCCGAAGCTCATAAGCAAATAAGTTAGGAAGACTAGCGAGTGATTCGTGCCACTCAGGTTATATATTAGAGATTTTCGTTGGTCGTTTTCAAGCTTTGGTACTTTTGTTTGTGAGACACTTGTGAGGAGTTGTTTTCAATGGGGAATGAAAAGTTCACGTGGGTGATTAAGAATTTCTCATCTTTGCAATCTAGGTTTATTTGTTCTGATGAATTTGTGATTGGTGGCTGCAAATGGTAAGACGAAGACCATTTTGTTAGTATCTAATGTTTTTTTCTTCTGGCCAGTATAGGTTTATGAGAACATCCTCGATCGTTTTCTGTGGTATTTTTGGTTGCAGGTGTCTCATTGCCTTTCCTCAGGGAATTCTCATTCCTAAGTTTTTGTCTCTGTATCTAAAGGTAGCTGATTTTGAAACTTTGTCTTCTCGATGGATGAAAAAGTGCATTATGTCTTTATTTGATAAATTTTGGGGTATGTTTAAAACACTGTTATTCAATGTTATAATTAGGGTTGCTTTGGCTAAAAGATGTTTCTGGAACAGATTTGAGTTATCTTATATTAACTTCTGGTACCCCTTCGGCCCTTCCTTTTTAACTTATTTCCAAACCCACCACAAAACTTTATGCTGAATTGGGCCGAGAATAGTAAATGGGCCGAAGCTCATAAGCAAATAAGTTAGGAAGACTAGCGAGTGATTCGTGCCACTCAGGTTATATATTAGAGATTTTCGTTGGTCGTTTTCAAGCTTTGGTACTTTTGTTTGTGAGACACTTGTGAGGAGTTGTTTTCAATGGGGAATGAAAAGTTCACGTGGGTGATTAAGAATTTCTCATCTTTGCAATCTAGGTTCATTTGTTCTGATGAATTTGTGATTGGTGGCTGCAAATGGTAAGACGAAGACCATTTTGTTAATATCTAATGTTTTTTTCTTCTGGCCAGTATAGGTTTATGAGAACATCCTCGATCGTTTTCTGTGGTATTTTTGGTTGCAGGTGTCTCATTGCCTTTCCTCAGGGAATTCTCATTCCTAAGTTTTTGTCTCTGTATCTAAAGGTAGCTGATTTTGAAACTTTGTCTTCTCGATGGATGAAAAAGTGCATTATGTCTTTATTTGATAAATTTTGGAGTATGTTTAAAACACTGTTATTCAATGTTATAATTAGGGTTGCTTTGGCTAAAAGATGTTTCTGGAACAGATTTGAGTTATCTTATATTAACTTCTGGTACCCCTTCGGCCCTTCCTTTTTAACTTATTTCCAAACCCACCACAAAACTTTATGCTGAATTGGGCAGAGAATAGTAAATGGGCCGAAGCTCATAAGCAAATAAGTTAGGAAGACTAGCGAGTGATTCGTGGCACTCAGGTTATATATTAGAGATTTTCGTTGGTCGTTTTCAAGCTTTGGTACTTTTGTTTGTGAGACACTTGTGAGGAGTTGTTTTCAATGGGGAATGAAAAGTTCACGTGGGTGATTAAGAATTTCTCATCTTTGCAATCTAGGTTTATTTGTTCTGATGAATTTGTGATTGGTGGCTGCAAATGGTAAGACGAAGACCATTTTGTTAGTATCTAATGTTTTTTTCTTCTGGCCAGTATAGGTTTATGAGAACATCCTCGATCGTTTTCTGTGGTATTTTTGGTTGCAGGTGTCTCATTGCCTTTCCTCAGGGAATTCTCATTCCTAAGTTTTTGTCTCTGTATCTAAAGGTAGCTGATTTTGAAACTTTGTCTTCTCGATGGATGAAAAAGTGCATTATGTCTTTATTTGATAAATTTTGGAGTATGTTTAAAACACTGTTATTCAATGTTATAATTAGGGTTGCTTTGGCTAAAAGATGTTTCTGGAACAGATTTGAGTTATCTTATATTAACTTCTGGTACCCCTTCGGCCCTTCCTTTTTAACTTATTTCCAAACCCACCACAAAACTTTATGCTGAATTGGGCCGAGAATAGTAAATGGGCCGAAGCTCATAAGCAAATAAGTTAGGAAGACTAGCGAGTGATTCGTGCCACTCAGGTTATATATTAGAGATTTTCGTTGGTCGTTTTCAAGCTTTGGTACTTTTGTTTGTGAGACACTTGTGAGGAGTTGTTTTCAATGGGGAATGAAAAGTTCACGTGGGTGATTAAGAATTTCTCATCTTTGCAATCTAGGTTTATTTGTTCTGATGAATTTGTGATTGGTGGCTGCAAATGGTAAGACGAAGACCATTTTGTTAATATCTAATGTTTTTTTTTCTTCTGGCCAATATAGGTTTATGAGAACATCCTCGATCGTTTTCTGTGGTATTTTTGGTTGCAGGTGTCTCATTGCCTTTCCTCAGGGAATTCTCATTCCTAAGTATTTGTCTCTGTATCTAAAGGTAGCTGATTTTGAAACTTTGCCTTCTCGATGGATGAAAAAGTGCATTATGTCTTTATTTGATAAATTTTGGAGTATGTTTAAAACACTGTTATTCAATGTTATAATTAGGGTTGCTTTGGCTAAAAGATGTTTCTGGAACAGATTTGAGTTATCTTATATTAACTTTTGGTACCCCTTCGGCCCTTCCTTTTTAACTTATTTCCAAACCCACCACAAAACTTTATGCTGAATTGGGCCGGGAATAGTAAATGGGCCAAAGCTCATAAGCAAATAAGTGAGGAAGACTAGCGAGTGATTCGTGCCACTCATGTTATATATTAGATGTTTTCGTTGGTCGTTTTCAAGCTTTGGTACTTTTGTTTGTGAGACACTTGTGAGGAGTTGTTTTCAATGGGGAATGAAAAGTTCATGTGGGGGATTAAGAATTTCTCATCTTTGCAATCTAGGTTTATTTGTTCTGATGAATTTGTGATTGGTGGCTGCAAATGGTAAGACGAAGACCATTTTGTTAGTATCTAATGTTTTTTCCTTCTGGCCAGTATAGGGTTATGAGAACATCCTTGATCATTTTCTGTGGTATTTTTGGTTGCAGGTGTCTCATTGTCTTTCCTCAGGGAATTCTCATTCCTAAGTATTTGTCTCTGTATCTAAAGGTAGCTGACTTTGAAACTTTGCCTTCTGGATGGATGAAAAAGTGCATTATGTATTTATTTGATAAATTTTAGAGTATGTTTAAAACACTGTTATTCAATGTTATAATTAAGGTTGCTTTGGCTAAAAGATGTTTCTGGAACAGATTTGAGTTATCTTATATTAACTTTTGGTACCCCTTCGGCCCTTCCTTTTTAACTTATTTCCAAACCCACCACAAAACTTTATGCTGAATTGGGCCGGGAATAGTAAATGGGCCAAAGCTCATAAGCAAATAAGTGAGGAAGACTAGCGAGTGATTCGTGCCACTCATGTTATATATTAGATGTTTTCGTTGGTCGTTTTCAAGCTTTGGTACTTTTGTTTGTGAGACACTTGTGAGGAGTTGTTTTCAATGGGGAATGAAAAGTTCACGTGGGGGATTAAGAATTTCTCATCTTTGCAATCTAGGTTTATTTGTTCTGATGAATTTGTGATTGGTGGCTGCAAATGGTAAGACGAAGACCATTTTGTTTGTATCTAATGTTTTTTCCTTCTGGCCAGTATAGGGTTATGAGAACATCCTTGATCATTTTCTGTGGTATTTTTGGTTGCAGGTGTCTCATTGCCTTTCCTCAGGGAATTCTCATTCCTAAGTATTTGTCTCTGTATCTAAAGGTAGCTGATTTTGAAACTTTGCCTTCTGGATGGATGAAAAAGTGCATTATGTATTTATTTGATAAATTTTAGAGTATGTTTAAAACACTGTTATTCAATGTTATAATTAAGGTTGCTTTGGCTAAAAGATGTTTCTGGAACAGATTTGAGTTATCTTATATTAACTTCTGGTACCCCTTCGGCCCTTCGTTTTTAACTTATTTCCAAACCCACCATAAAACTTTATGCTGAATTGGGCCGGGAATAGTAAATGGGCCAAAGCTCATAAGCAAATAAGTGAGGAAGACTAGCGAGTGATTCGTGCCACTCAAATTATATATTAGGGGTTTTCGTTGGTTGTTTTCAAGCTTTGGTACTTTTGGTTGTGAGACACTTGTGAGGAGTTGTTTTCAATGGGGAATGAAAAGTTAACGTGGGTGATTAAGAATTTCTCATCTTTGCAATCTAGGTTCATTTGTTCTGATGAATTTGTGATTGGTGGCTGCAAATGGTAAGACGAAGACCATTTTGTTAATATCTAATGTTTTTTTCTTCTGGCCAGTATAGGTTTATGAGAACATCCTCGATCGTTTTCTGTGGTATTTTTGGTTGCAGGTGTCTCATTGCCTTTCCTCAGGGAATTCTCATTCCTAAGTTTTTGTCTCTGTATCTAAAGGTAGCTGATTTTGAAACTTTGTCTTCTCGATGGATGAAAAAGTGCATTATGTCTTTATTTGATAAATTTTGGAGTATGTTTAAAACACTGTTATTCAATGTTATAATTAGGGTTGCTTTGGCTAAAAGATGTTTCTGGAACAGATTTGAGTTATCTTATATTAACTTCTGGTACCCCTTCGGCCCTTCCTTTTTAACTTATTTCCAAACCCACCACAAAACTTTATGCTGAATTGGGCAGAGAATAGTATATGGGCCGAAGCTCATAAGCAAATAAGTTAGGAAGACTAGCGAGTGATTCGTGCCACTCAGGTTATATATTAGAGATTTTCGTTGGTCGTTTTCAAGCTTTGGTACTTTTGTTTGTGAGACACTTGTGAGGAGTTGTTTTCAATGGGGAATGAAAAGTTCACGTGGGTGATTAAGAATTTCTCATCTTTGCAATCTAGGTTTATTTGTTCTGATGAATTTGTGATTGGTGGCTGCAAATGGTAAGACGAAGACCATTTTGTTAGTATCTAATGTTTTTTTCTTCTGGCCAGTATAGGTTTATGAGAACATCCTCGATCGTTTTCTGTGGTATTTTTGGTTGCAGGTGTCTGATTGCCTTTCCTCAGGGAATTCTCATTCCTAAGTTTTTGTCTCTGTATCTAAAGGTAGCTGATTTTGAAACTTTGTCTTCTCGATGGATGAAAAAGTGCATTATGTCTTTATTTGATAAATTTTGGAGTATGTTTAAAACACTGTTATTCAATGTTATAATTAGGGTTGCTTTGGCTAAAAGATGTTTCTGGAACAGATTTGAGTTATCTTATATTAACTTCTGGTACCCCTTCGGCCCTTCCTTTTTAACTTATTTCCAAACCCACCACAAAACTTTATGCTGAATTGGGCCGAGAATAGTAAATGGGCCGAAGCTCATAAGCAAATAAGTTAGGAAGACTAGCGAGTGATTCGTGCCACTCAGGTTATATATTAGAGATTTTCGTTGGTCGTTTTCAAGCTTTGGTACTTTTGTTTGTGAGACACTTGTGAGGAGTTGTTTTCAATGGGGAATGAAAAGTTCACGTGGGTGATTAAGAATTTCTCATCTTTGCAATCTAGGTTTATTTGTTCTGATGAATTTGTGATTGGTGGCTGCAAATGGTAAGACGAAGACCATTTTGTTAGTATCTAATGTTTTTTCCTTCTGGCCAGTATAGGGTTATGAGAACATCCTTGATTGTTTTCTGTGGTATTTTTGGTTGCAGGTGTCTCATTGCCTTTCCTCAGGGAATTCTCATTCCTAAGTATTTGTCTCTGTATCTAAAGGTAGCTGATTTTGAAACTTTGCCTTCTGGATGGATGAAAAAGTGCATTATGTATTTATTTGATAAATTTTGGAGTATGTTTAAAACACTGTTATTCAATGTTATAATTAAGGTTGCTTTGGCTAAAAGATGTTTCTGGAACAGATTTGAGTTATCTTATATTAACTTCTGGTACCCCTTCGGCCCTTCCTTTTTAACTTATTTCCAAACCCACCACAAAACTTTATGCTGAATTGGGCCGGGAATAGTAAATGGGCCGAAGCTCATAAGCAAATAAGCGAGGAAGACTAGCGAGTGGTTCGTGCCACTCAGGTTATATATTAGGGGTTTTCGTTGGTCGTTTTTAAGCTTTGGTACTTTTGGTTGTGAGACACTTGTGAGGAGTTGTTTTCAATGGGGAATGAAAAGTTCACGTGGGTGATTAAGAATTTCTCATCTTTGCAATCTAGTTCATTTGTTCTGATGAATTTGTGATTGGTGGCTGCAAATGGTAAGACGAAGACCATTTTGTTAATATCTAATGTTTTTTTCTTCTGGCCAGTATAGGTTTATGAGAACATCCTCGATCGTTTTCTGTGGTATTTTTGGTTGCAGGTGTCTCATTGCCTTTCCTCAGGGAATTCTCATTCCTAAGTATTTGTCTCCGTATCTAAAGGTAGCTGATTTTGAAACTTTGCCTTCTCGATGGATGAAAAAGTGCATTATGTCTTTATTTGATAAATTTTAGAGTATGTTTAAAACACTGTTATTCAATGTTATAATTAAGGTTGCTTTGGCTAAAAGATGTTTCTGGAACAGATTTGAGTTATCTTATATTAACTTTTGGTACCCCTTCGGCCCTTCCTTTTTAACTTATTTCCAAACCCACCACAAAACTTTATGCTGAATTGGGCCGGGAATAGTAAATGGGCCAAAGCTCATAAGCAAATAAGTGAGGAAGACTAGCGAGTGATTCGTGCCACTCATGTTATATATTAGATGTTTTCGTTGGTCGTTTTCAAGCTTTGGTACTTTTGTTTGTGAGACACTTGTGAGGAGTTGTTTTCAATGGGGAATGAAAAGTTCACGTGGGTGATTAAGAATTTCTCATCTTTGCAATCTAGGTTTATTTGTTCTGATGAATTTGTGATTGGTGGCTGCAAATGGTAAGACGAAGACCATTTTGTTAGTATCTAATGTTTTTTTCTTCTGGCCAGTATAGGTTTATGAGAACATCCTCGATCGTTTTCTGTGGTATTTTTGGTTGCAGGTGTCTCATTGCCTTTCCTCAGGGAATTCTCATTCCTAAGTTTTTGTCTCTGTATCTAAAGGTAGCTGATTTTGAAACTTTGTCTTCTCGATGGATGAAAAAGTGCATTATGTCTTTATTTGATAAATTTTGGAGTATGTTTAAAACACTGTTATTCAATGTTATAATTAGGGTTGCTTTGGCTAAAAGATGTTTCTGGAACAGATTTGAGTTATCTTATATTAACTTCTGGTACCCCTTCGGCCCTTCCTTTTTAACTTATTTCCAAACCCACCACAAAACTTTATGCTGAATTGGGCCGAGAATAGTAAATGGGCCGAAGCTCATAAGCAAATAAGTTAGGAAGACTAGCGAGTGATTCGTGCCACTCAGGTTATATATTAGAGATTTTCGTTGGTCGTTTTCAAGCTTTGGTACTTTTGTTTGTGAGACACTTGTGAGGAAATGTTTTCAATGGGGAATGAAAAGTTCACGTGGGTGATTAAGAATTTCTCATCTTTGCAATCTAGGTTTATTTGTTCTGATGAATTTGTGATTGGTGGCTGCAAATGGTAAGACGAAGACCATTTTGTTAGTATCTAATGTTTTTTCCTTCTGGCCAGTATAGGGTTATGAGAACATCCTTGATCGTTTTCTGTGGTATTTTTGGTTGCAGGTGTCTCATTGCCTTTCCTCAGGGAATTCTCATTCCTAAGTATTTGTCTCTGTATCTAAAGGTAGCTGATTTTGAAACTTTGCCTTCTGGATGGATGAAAAAGTGCATTATGTATTTATTTGATAAATTTTGGAGTATGTTTAAAACACTGTTATTCAATGTTATAATTAAGGTTGCTTTGGCTAAAAGATGTTTCTGGAACAGATTTGAGTTATCTTATATTAACTTCTGGTACCCCTTCGGCCCTTCCTTTTTAACTTATTTCCAAACCCACCACAAAACTTTATGCTGAATTGGGCCGGGAATAGTAAATGGGCCGAAGCTCATAAGCAAATAAGCGAGGAAGACTAGCGAGTGGTTCGTGCCACTCAGGTTATATAATAGGGGTTTTCGTTGGTCGTTTTTAAGCTTTGGTACTTTTGGTTGTGAGACACTTGTGAGGAGTTGTTTTCAATGGGGAATGAAAAGTTCACGTGGGTGATTAAGAATTTCTCATCTTTGCAATCTAGTTCATTTGTTCTGATGAATTTGTGATTGGTGGCTGCAAATGGTAAGACGAAGACCATTTTGTTAATATCTAATGTTTTTTTCTTCTGGCCAGTATAGGTTTATGAGAACATCCTCGATCGTTTTCTGTGGTATTATTGGTTGCAGGTGTCTCATTGCCTTTCCTCAGGGAATTCTCATTCCTAAGTATTTGTCTCCGTATCTAAAGGTAGCTGATTTTGAAACTTTGCCTTCTCGATGGATGAAAAAGTGCATTATGTCTTTATTTGATAAATTTTAGAGTATGTTTAAAACACTGTTATTCAATGTTATAATTAAGGTTGCTTTGGCTAAAAGATGTTTCTGGAACAGATTTGAGTTATCTTATATTAACTTTTGGTACCCCTTCGGCCCTTCCTTTTTAACTTATTTCCAAACCCACCACAAAACTTTATGCTGAATTGGGCCGGGAATAGTAAATGGGCCAAAGCTCATAAGCAAATAAGTGAGGAAGACTAGCGAGTGATTCGTGCCACTCATGTTATATATTAGATGTTTTCGTTGGTCGTTTTCAAGCTTTGGTACTTTTGTTTGTGAGACACTTGTGAGGAGTTGTTTTCAATGGGGAATGAAAAGTTCACGTGGGTGATTAAGAATTTCTCATCTTTGCAATCTAGGTTTATTTGTTTTGATGAATTTGTGATTGGTGGCTGCAAATGGTAAGACGAAGACCATTTTGTTAGTATCTAATGTTTTTTCCTTCTGGCCAGTATAGGGTTATGAGAACATCCTTGATCGTTTTCTGTGGTATTTTTGGTTGCAGGTGTCTCATTGCCTTTCCTCAGGGAATTCTCATTCCTAAGTATTTGTCTCTGTATCTAAAGGTAGCTGATTTTGAAACTTTGCCTTCTCGATGGATGAAAAAGTGCATTATGTATTTATTTGATAAATTTTAGAGTATGTTTAAAACACTGTTATTCAATGTTATAATTAAGGTTGCTTTGGCTAAAAGATGTTTCTGGAACAGATTTGAGTTATCTTATATTAACTTCTGGTACCCCTTCGGCCCTTCGTTTTTAACTTATTTCCAAACCCACCATAAAACTTTATGCTGAATTGGGCCGGGAATAGTAAATGGGCCAAAGCTCATAAGCAAATAAGTGAGGAAGACTAGCGAGTGATTCGTGCCACTCAAATTATATATTAGGGGTTTTTGTTGGTTGTTTTCAAGCTTTGGTACTTTTGGTTGTGAGACACTTGTGAGGAGTTGTTTTCAATGGGGAATGAAAAGTTCACGTGGGTGATTAAGAATTTCTCATCTTTGCAATCTAGGTTCATTTGTTCTGATGAATTTGTGATTGGTGGCTGCAAATGGTAAGACGAAGACCATTTTGTTAATATCTAATGTTTTTTTCTTCTGGCCAGTATAGGTTTATGAGAACATCCTCGATCGTTTTCTGTGGTATTTTTGGTTGCAGGTGTTCATTGCCTTTCCTCAGGGAATTCTCATTCCTAAGTTTTTGTCTCTGTATCTAAAGGTAGCTGATTTTGAAACTTTGTCTTCTCGATGGATGAAAAAGTGCATTATGTCTTTATTTGATAAATTTTGGAGTATGTTTAAAACACTGTTATTCAATGTTATAATTAGGGTTGCTTTGGCTAAAAGATGTTTCTGGAACAGATTTGAGTTATCATATATTAACTTCTGGTACCCCTTCGGCCCTTCCTTTTTAACTTATTTCCAAACCCACCACAAAACTTTATGCTGAATTGGGCCGAGAATAGTAAATGGGCCGAAGCTCATAAGCAAATAAGTTAGGAAGACTAGCGAGTGATTCGTGCCACTCAGGTTATATATTAGAGGTTTTCGTTGGTCGTTTTCAAGCTTTGGTACTTTTGTTTGTGAGACACTTTTGAGGAGTTGTTTTCAATGGGGAATGAAAAGTTCACGTGGGTGATTAAGAATTTCTCATCTTTGCAATCTAGGTTTATTTGTTCTGATGAATTTGTGATTGGTGGCTGCAAATGGTAAGACGAAGACCATTTTGTTAGTATCTAATGTTTTTTCCTTCTGGCCAGTATAGGGTTATGAGAACATCCTTGATCGTTTTCTGTGGTATTTTTGGTTGCAGGTGTCTCATTGCCTTTCCTCAGGGAATTCTCATTCCTAAGTATTTGTCTCTGTATCTAAAGGTAGCTGATTTTGAAACTTTGCCTTCTGGATGGATGAAAAAGTGCATTATGTATTTATTTGATAAATTTTAGAGTATGTTTAAAACACTGTTATTCAATGTTATAATTAAGGTTGCTTTGGCTAAAAGATGTTTCTGGAACAGATTTGAGTTATCTTATATTAACTTCTGGTACCCCTTCGGCCCTTCGTTTTTAACTTATTTCCAAACCCACCATAAAACTTTATGCTGAATTGGGCCGGGAATAGTAAATGGGCCAAAGCTCATAAGCAAATAAGTGAGGAAGACTAGCGAGTGATTCGTGCCACTCAAATTATATATTAGGGGTTTTTGTTGGTTGTTTTCAAGCTTTGGTACTTTTGGTTGTGAGACACTTGTGAGGAGTTGTTTTCAATGGGGAATGAAAAGTTCACGTGGGTGATTAAGAATTTCTCATCTTTGCAATCTAGGTTCATTTGTTCTGATGAATTTGTGATTGGTGGCTGCAAATGGTAAGACGAAGACCATTTTGTTAATATCTAATGTTTTTTTCTTCTGGCCAGTATAGGTTTATGAGAACATCCTCGATCGTTTTCTGTGGTATTTTTGGTTGCAGGTGTCTCATTGCCTTTCCTCAGGGAATTCTCATTCCTAAGTTTTTGTCTCTGTATCTAAAGGTAGCTGATTTTGAAACTTTGTCTTCTCGATGGATGAAAAAGTGCATTATGTCTTTATTTGATAAATTTTGGAGTATGTTTAAAACACTGTTATTCAATGTTATAATTAGGGTTGCTTTGGCTAAAAGATGTTTCTGGAACAGATTTGAGTTATCATATATTAACTTCTGGTACCCCTTCGGCCCTTCCTTTTTAACTTATTTCCAAACCCACCACAAAACTTTATGCTGAATTGGGCCGAGAATAGTAAATGGGCCGAAGCTCATAAGCAAATAAGTTAGGAAGACTAGCGAGTGATTCGTGCCACTCAGGTTATATATTAGAGGTTTTCGTTGGTCGTTTTCAAGCTTTGGTACTTTTGTTTGTGAGACACTTTTGAGGAGTTGTTTTCAATGGGGAATGAAAAGTTCACGTGGGTGATTAAGAATTTCTCATCTTTGCAATCTAGGTTTATTTGTTCTGATGAATTTGTGATTGGTGGCTGCAAATGGTAAGACGAAGACCATTTTGTTAGTATCTAATGTTTTTTCCTTCTGGCCAGTATAGGGTTATGAGAACATCCTTGATCGTTTTCTGTGGTATTTTTGGCTGCAGGTGTCTCATTGCCTTTCCTCAGGGAATTCTCATTCCTAAGTATTTGTCTCTGTATCTAAAGGTAGCTGATTTTGAAACTTTGCCTTCTGGATGGATGAAAAAGTGCATTATGTATTTATTTGATAAATTTTAGAGTATGTTTAAAACACTGTTATTCAATGTTATAATTAAGGTTGCTTTGGCTAAAAGATGTTTCTGGAACAGATTTGAGTTATCTTATATTAACTTCTGGTACCCCTTCGGCCCTTCCTTTTTAACTTATTTCCAAACCCACCACAAAACTTTATGCTGAATTGGGCCGGGAATAGTAAATGGGCCGAAGCTCATAAGCAAATAAGCGAGGAAGACTAGCGAGTGGTTCGTGCCACTCACTCACTCAAGTTATATATATATATATATATTTTTGACAACAGAATACAAGGTTGACCTAAATCAGCCAATCCGAAAGTACATTGTTTACATAGGTAACTAAGTGCGGTACCACGCAGACTCTCCGCGCTAAATTATCCGCTTTACCATTCTGAGCTCGTGGGACATAGACTAACGAGAAAGAAGCAAACTCCTCCTTGTCTGCCTGTATGTCCTCCAAATAAGGCAGAATAGCTGGATACTCTGCAGGCGAAGACACCATCTTCACTATGTCGGAGCAGTCGGTGAGAAATATGAAGGATTGGTTATCCGCTCCAATCATACAACGCATAGCCCAAACAAGAGCTTCGAGCTTTGCATGAAGA
Organism: Camelina sativa; assembly: GCF_030686135.1. NCBI lineage: Eukaryota > Viridiplantae > Streptophyta > Magnoliopsida > Brassicales > Brassicaceae > Camelina > Camelina sativa. The sequence continues at coordinate 12,837,786 of NC_141885.1, forward strand.
GGGGAAGGCTACGACGAAAGTTGGCTGCTCCCATAGTGGGAACGTCGCCCAAGGGTAACGTACAAAACCATCCTCTACCCGCATAGCAATCCGTTTCTTTCCAAGAACCATAAAAAAACACATATAACTCGAGAGAGACCTGGGAACCCCTAATCCCCGGCTGCCACCTGGAACACCTGGATTTTCTGGGACTAATATCATGTCCTCGGACTGAGCCAGAGCCCATGTTTTTGCCTCATCCTCTGCTATCCGTAGGATCACAAGGGGATTCGAATCCAGATTACTGAAAAGTTTATCATTGCGGGCTTTCCAAATATACCATAATAGCCAAGGAAAAACCTCATATGTTGGAACAGATTTAAACCTCCAGAAAAAAAAAATCCATGTTCGTGTAAACCGACTCCAAAGGAAAATACCCAGGCCCGTCGGAAACTGCGACAAAGCCCAAACCTGCTTGGCCGGCGGGCATTCGAAGAGGGTATGATTTATCGTCTCCTCCTGAAGTCCACAAAGTCCACACATAGCATCACCACTAATTCCACGCTTCCGCAGATTAGCGGTAACTGCCACACAACCCGAAAACACTTGCCACAAAAAATGACGAAGCTTCGGTGGACACCTAATTTTCCACACAAACGCCCGGAGAGGTGCGATGTCTGGTCCAAATACTGTCGGTTCAGTAGCCGACGTATTTGAACGAAGAACATGATAACCTGATTTGACCGAATACCTACCAGACGTAGTAAAATGCCAACCCAAAAAATCCGGTTTATCTGGTAGACGCAAAGGTATGGCAGAAATTATAGCAACATCTTCCGGTACAAACGTAGCCATAAGCTGAGCCATATCCCATGTATTAGAACTCCTGGTAATAAGATTTGAAACTGGAAGCAGAGGATCATAAGACGACCCTGTACTCAGTGCTGGTCTCGGGGATTGAGCAGGGATCCATGGATCAGTCCATACAGAAATGGAAGCACCAGAACCTACTCGTTTAATTAGTCCTTTGTTTACCAGAGAGGGAGCAGAAACTATACTCCGCCACCCATAAGACGGCGAGTAAGATTTAATTGGATCCAACGAATCAGAATGTCGATAGTAGCGACCTTTAAACACCCGTGCAAATAGAGAATCGGGGACCGTAATCAGCCTCCAAAGCTGTTTGGCAAGCAGAGCCGTGTTATAGTCATCTAAACACCTGAAACCGAGTCCCCCATCATTTTTGATACAACACAACATATCCCAACCAATCCAATGCAGCCCCCTCATTTGGCCAGACAAACTCCACCAATATTTCAAGATAGCGCTAGTTAATTTCCTCGTTACCGTTTTTGGCAACTTAAAGCATGTCATCACAAAGGTAGGAATCGTCGTAGCTACTGATTTAATCATTACCTCCTTACCCCCTTTAGATAACAAACGAGCCGGCCAACCACTAGCCCGTGCCTGCAGCCTATCCTGAACAAATGAAAAAATTTTCGTCTTAGAACCACCTAGACTCTCAGGAATACCTAAATACGAACTCATCCCACTCAGAGTTGTTATGCCCAAAAATCCCTTTAATTCCTCCCGAAATCCACTTTCCACTGTATGTCCAAATTGGACCGAGGATTTTTGGAAATTGATTTGCTGACCAGAAACCCTTTCATGTTGCTTAAGAATCCGCAACACCACCCCATATTGCTCCCTTGTAGCCTGACAGAAAAACAAACTATCATCCGCAAATAACAAATGAGAGATAGCAGGACATGCATTGGAAACCCGTATACCAGTAATAAGCTTCGCCTCTTCTGCTCGCCGAAAATGAGCAATAAGCACCTTCGTACACAGAATAAAAAGATAGGGCGACAGCGGATCCCCTTGTCTCAACCCCCGATGAGGAACAATGGAGCCATGAGGATGGCCATTAATCAAGACCCTATATTGTACCGACGTCACACACCACATAATCCAAGAGATCCATTTCTCACAAAAACCAAACTTCCTGAGCAGGTGTTCGACAAAATGCCATTCCACCCGATCATAAGCCTTACTCATATCCGTTTTGATGGCCATAAATTTCCCTTTACAAGAAGGATTAGTACGTAGCCCATGGAATATTTCCTGTGCGATCAAGATATTATCCAAAATAAGACGACCTGCCACAAATGCTGACTGTGTTTATGAAACCAGAGACGGGAGGAAAGGACGAAGTCGTTGACATAAAACCTTGGAAATGATTTTATATCCGACATTGCACAAACTGATAGGACGTAATTCTGTCATCCGGGTTGGTTTATCCACCTTCGGAATAAGACATATATTTGTCTCGTTTAACCGTCGATCAAAAACCCCTTCCTGGAGGAAGGAATTAACCAAAAAGACCAGATCTGCTTTAACTGTTCCCCATGCTTTCTGATAAAATAATGCCGTCATACCATCCGGACTTGGAGTTTTGTCCGGATGCATCATAAACAATACCTGCTTAATCTCATACTAAGAAACTTCCCTCGTTAGAGTGTCACTTGTGGCCTGACTGACAGATGGACTAATCACACCAAGACTCTACTCAAAATCTGTGGGATCCGAAGAAGTGAAAAGCTCCTGAAAATAAGAAACTGCAATATTTTGGACCTCACTTTCCTCTGTCGACCAAGTGCCATGCTGATCATGAAGACCAACAATTCGATTCCGAACCCGACGCTGCTTTGTCTGAGCATGGAAATAGCTGGTATTACGATCACCGAATCTCATCCACCGACTCCTACTTTTTTTATACCAATACACCTCCTCATCCTGATACGCCTCCCGAAGCCTCCATGTGAGTTCTGCCAACTCCTCAACCGACGTACCATCATTCTCCTGTGCCACCGCTAATTTTGATTTTAATTCCTCAATTGTCTCCTGCCTGTATGGTACCTGTGTCTTTCCCCACTGAGAAATGGCTCGGCGACAAGTAGTAATTTTGTCCACTAAAGAGATAGTCGAAAAACCGACCCCAGACCCCATCCCTCCGCAATGGCTCCGAAAAAACCTTCCTTATCAAGCCATCGTCGATCAAAGCGAAAACTGCTTCGCCCCTGACGGCGTTTTGCCTCAATAACGGCCAACACCGGTTTGTGATCCAATGCAATCATCGGTAAATAGTCCGTGAACGAATCAGTGAACAAATCATACCACTGTTCATTTGCTAAAGCCCGGTCCAACCGACACCGTATCGGTTTCTTATCGCGCCATCCTCTCCAAGAGAGACTATCACCCAAAGAGGGAAACTCCAGTAAGCCACAGTGTCAAATCATTGTATTAAAAGGCACAAAGTACGAAGGATGGCGTAACTTGCCACCCCTCTTCTCATGGTTGCCTTTTATTTCATTGAAATCACCAACCAGAAACCAGGGTTGATCTCTGGCCAAGCCAATTCGAATCAAACGTTCCCACACTAAATCGCAGTTTTTTGGAACCGGATAGCCATAAACAAAAGACAAATAAATTAATTGGCCTTTATAAGTTATCTCCACATCAATTAGTCTATTGGACTCAAATAAAAAAGAATTATTATTAATATTACTAGGACTCAGACCCCGCGATGATGCGGAGGAAGTATTTTAGAAAAAAAAATTTAATTATACATTATGAAATCATTTGAATGTAATATAATGTATTTTGAATACATACACATTAAACATAAACTGTTAATAAAAAGTAAAAACACAACCATCAAAATGAAAATTTATAAACAAAAAATATTATAAAAAATAGACGTAACTATGCAAAAACATTGTTTAAAGTATTATAAATATATAAGATATTTTATGAAGAATTATGGTAAAGAGTTACAATTAAAAAATCATAATGACAAAGTGATGTTAGAGAATATTGAACTACTGGTTGTAATGAGTAAATGTAATTTTCTATTAAATAATTATAATTAAAAATGTATTTAATAATGAGTGAAAATATATAAAAAATTGAAATTAAAATACATAACTTTTAGAAACATAATAAAATAAATTTACAATATAAAAACAGCTTTTTAACGAAAGTTACGATAAATAGACGCAACTGTAAATTTTGTAGTAAGTTTTATAAAATTTCTATATTGCCATAATCATTTCTAAAATTTTAGTTAGATTATAGAATAATATTGAATATTTGATATTAATATTCAAATTATTTAAATTCAACATAAAACGGAAAATTTGTTTCAACAAACAATGATTTGTAAGTTATTGATGAAGAGAGAATTATATTGAAAGTTCAAAATATATGAATATTTAAATAGACACACCTATTAGAACGAAAAGTTGTGATGCAAAAATATGAATAAAATATAGTGAAAAGACACAACTCTACAATGAACAGATATAATGAACAGATACAACTATTTGAGTTAAAAAAAAACCAAAAAAACAATTTTTCACAAAAAATACTACAAAAAGTCGTAATTGTTGTTTGCATTTATTCAGAATGTTATTATTACTTTTAAATATTAAATATTAAAATATTTTTAACAAAAGTTACGATAAATATACGCAACTGTAAATTCTATATTAATTTGTATTAAATTTCTCTATTCTTATAATCATTTTTTAAAATTTAGTTAGATTATAAAATAACTTTGAATATTAGATATTAATATTCAATTATTTAGATTTAACATAAAATGAAAAATTTGTAACTTGTTAGTTACTAAGAGACAAATAAAAAGAGAGATCAGAAGATATGACTATTTAAAGAGACACACGTCAATGACGTCACACACCTTTTCGGACGAAAGTTGTGATGAAAAAACATAAATAAAATATAGTGAAAAGACACAACTCAACAATGAACATATACAACCGTTTGAATTTAAAAAATAAAAAAAAATAAAAAAATTTACGAAAATGTACTACGAAAAATCGCAATTGTCTGCACTTGATTATACCTAATAATCCATATAAACTGCATTTAAATAGAAGACATCTTTATTACCATATTGAAAATATCAAATTCAAAAACTCAATAAATAATCCATCTAACTGTTGGAAAAGAACTCTAAGTATTTTCATTAAATTTATATATTTAAAATTAACTAAAAGTTTTAAATTAGATTTATCATTCCAAAAATCTTTTGTCAAATCAATAATTGGAGGGATTTTTTTACTTTTGAAAGAATGAATGCTAGAGAATAATTTAGAACGCTGTAAAAACTGTTGAGATTTAAAATTTATATTATTTTGTTTCATGACAAAAAATGAAAACAGTTCAAACATACAAATATATATAAATTTTAAAAGATATGAATATTCGAATAAACACAACTTTACAATGAACAGTTGCAACTTTACAAAAAAACGGTAACAATGAACAGTCACAATGTTTTGTAAAACACACAATTTAAATTTTCTATAGTTTTTTTTGGAAAATTACCCTAAAGGTACGAATGAAAAAACACTAACTTTTGGTGGTATTTATTTGGATTGCTATTATATATAGATTAATATTATTATCATTGTAAAACAATGCCAAACCACCACTAGAACCAATAGGTTCAACTGTTTTTAAAGATGAATAACCAAAATGACCAAACACAAGGTTCCAAAAAAAGAAAAATGTTTTCTTGTTTCAAACAAAAACAAAAAAATCTAGCCTATGCTTCCCCCATAAATCCCTGAGATACCCAACAGTGGCTTTATTGCCCAACCCCTGACAGTTCCAGCTTAAAATCTTCATTTGGTAATCTTCGGAATCGGTGGCTTAGTCCCACCCACAACACCCTTCCCCATTCCCATAGGTATCAGAGCAACAATGTCTCCATTCGGAGCAGAACCCTTGATAGCAGGTCGCTTACGAGGGGTACGCACATACACATTCAGTTTCTTGGAGCCCAAACCTTGTACCCCCATGAGTCCTTTCCCTTTACGTGCTTTCTCCCCAACAGTGGAGGATCCTGTTGCGACCACCACAGGAGGCGCAGCTGCCTCAACAGAATTAGTACCAGCATTAACTAGTTGCTCCCCAGAGAAAGACTCCTCCTCCCTACCATCACCATCCGTATCAGCAGCTTCTTCTTCCTCCGCCATATCCGCATCAACTTGCAAAGCGGAGGACTCCTCCACAACGGAACAAGAATCACCTCTCTCCTGAGCTTTCTCCACAACCACAGCAGGATCCACAACAATCTCCTGTACCACCGAAGCAACTGAGTCTCTGTTTGAGTCAGACTGCGTAGCAACACCGTCCTTATCTCCCTCCACAACACTAGATGCCGCAACTGATTCCCCTGGGACAACACCAGGAACAAGAACACCCAACTTCTCAATTACCTGCTCGGAGAGTGAAACCCCACCCGTAGTGTTCTCCGTAGCCTCCTCTTGAAACAGAGACTTACGAACCACCTTGCTAGACCGAGGAGCACCCACTGAATCCTCAACGACTGGTACACCTTCCTCCACCGTAATCTCTGGCTTATCCTCTGACCGTCTCGCAGCCTCTCAGAGATGTCTATGATCATTGTATTGCACATATGACTGGTATCTACGTTGCTTTGGCACCGGTTCCCCACCTGGAAGAGCAGAGCGCCTCTTCATCCCTCTATCACCGCTCCCCTCAGACGACCTCCTCCCATCAGCCTGAGTCCCCACACTACTCGACGAACCCCGAGACCCCACTTTAGCACCACCATCCGATCCAGGACCTCTCTGCCTCTCCGATCTGACTACACCCTTGTAGCTCTGATGACGCCGATGAGCATCCTCTCTAGGCAGGACTGGTGGGTTCAAGGTAGGCTCCTCTTCATGTCACATGTTAAAGCACTTCTGGCAAAAACCAAACAACCGCTCGTAGTGAAGAGAAACGATGGTTGCTTCACCGTTGAAAAACTCGATCTCCGTCTCAAAGCAAAGACATTTGAGACCATTCACTGTAACCTGAACTCTCCCTCCATCGATATCCACCTCCAATACAGTCCTGGGAGCCTCTCCAATGCTCCTGAAGGTTGGAGGAGCCCAAAACTGGAAAGGGACACCCATGACTCGAACCCAAAATGTCAAAGACGACGGATAGGAGGGATCCACCGTCGGACCATGGAGACCATCCAATGGTTAAAGTGAAACGGACTCATCTTCAAAACCTTGGTGATGTCTGCTTCCTCATCAAAGTAAAACTGGAACTTCCCCATACCCATATCTGCACCAACCACTCGACCCTCCAAATGCCAAATCCGAGGGAAAAAAAGAAGAAGTGCCTTCATGTCTTGCCTCCTCGGGTTCATGCATCTCCCTACCACCGTCTTGGAATAGCCCTCGATCAATGCCGTATTATCAAAATACGGGATCTTCACCTTCCTCTTCATCACAGATGAAGCCGAAATCATTGCATTCGAACCCTGACCCAATACCAGGCTTTGCGACATCACATCGAAAAAAGTAGCAGAAATCAAAAACCGAAAAACTCATTGGAATCACAAGAAGCCCCGAAAAGGAACAGAGAATAATGTGAGTGATGATTTCCCTGATGTGCGTGAATCGAACCTTTATACCCATCATCGAACCAAATCTGCAACAATAAAGCAGCAACGATATCAAAAGAGCTCCAATCAATCGTATCCCGCAGAAAATGGGATCTCCTCTCCACTGCAGCAATCAATATGGACAGAGCAAACCAGATCCTATCATTAAGACATATCAAATCCGTAACACGCCATTCAACCCCAGAATCCTCAGCAAACCCAATCATAGGAAGATACCAATCCTTCCTAATCCCTTGTTTGACCCCGAACCCAACAAAGCACCATAAATAAAGATCGCACAGCAGATCCAATATCCGTCTTGATCTCCACCAGATCTGACACCGCTCTTTCGTCCTCCAATAACCTAATCGTATCCCATAATTGAATAACAGATCCCGTGAACTGTATCCAACCACAGCACCACCGAATAGAATCCCAAACCAACCGCAATGAATCCTTAGAACACCAACCGATAAAACGCTCATAGTTAGGTCAAAACCCTAGAGCAATCGCCATCGCCATCGTCTCTCGCCCACGGTTTTTTTTCTTCGATATTTGATTTTACTCAGGTTATATATTAATTAGGGTTTTTTTTTGTTAACTCAGAGTAAATTCCCAGACTTATGGAGGGATCCGAGACTAATCTCTGGGGAGATGGTATCCCACGGGTAGAGTTCTCCCCGGTTTGCAAATGGGCCGTAAGCAATGGACCATACCCATGTGGCCAAAGAGATAAAGCTAGCAATTATGCTCTTTGGGGGGAATCAATTCCTAGCCTAGACCAAATTAATTAATTAGGGTTTTCGTTGGTCGTTTTCAAGCTTTGGTACTTTTGGTTGTGAGATACTTGTGAGGAGTCGTTTTTAATGGGGAATGAAAAATTCACGTGGGTGATTAAGAATTTCTCATCTTTGCAATCTAGGTTCATTTATTCTGATGAATTTGTGATTGGTGGCTGCAAATGGTAAGAAGAAGACAACTTTGTTATATATCTAATGTTTTTCTTTTCTTTTTTTTTTTCTTCTGGCTAGTATAGATTTTATGAGAACATCCTCACTCGTTTTTCTATGGTATTTTTGGTTGCAGGTGTCTCATTGTCTTTCCTCTGGGAATTCTCATTCCTAAGTATTTGTCTGTGTATCTAAAGGTAGCTGATTTTGAAACTTTGCCTTCTGGACGGAGAAGACACACAAGATTTAGCCTAACTCTCCGGTAAACTCTCCGCACGAGTAGGTGAGTTATATAAGGCTTTGGACTAATGAAAGTTCGTATTTTTTTTATTATTATTATATTTCTGTTTTGTGTTTGTTTTTGAGTTAAACTGACTTATATCTTTTTTTTGGTCTACAGAAACAGAACAATGGTTTGATAAAAATCGTCCTCTCCGTGGGAATCCAGAAAGCCTTCTTCTTACCAGACTTAATGCCAAAGAAGGTGGATTTCTTGTGAATGATGAAGTCAAGATTATTGCGGAGGTTGATGTTCTTGAAGTTATTGGAAAATTAGATGTTTCAGAGGAATCTCAAGAGGTAAACCAACCTCTGAAAAGGATAAGGCTAAATGGTGATGGTGGTGGTGCGGTGTCTAGTCATTCTTATTCATCAGTAGATGTCAATGGGTTTCAAGTTCTTCCTTCACAGGTAACTTGTTCATAAAGAATTCACAACTTCTTTTCAGATGCGTTTTGTTTGATAGGCACTTATTTGATTAATTACTTTATTACGTAACTATCAGTTTCAAACTCATGAGATTTATCATCTCCTTGTTTGTTGTTACTGTTTTGAATTTATCACTGGAACACATCTTAATACAGAGAAAATGTTGGGGAAAAAAATAGTATCTTTAAAGTATACCATTCAGTTTATGGATATGTATACAACTATACATATGAGTTTATGCGTTTTTCATCCTTTTTTTTACAACTGCACGCGGAATCTGTGAAACTTATATTTGAAAAACACGGGACATAGCATTAGAGGTGCGAGTAAAGAACCAAAATATGAGGACATCATGTATAAATCTCCTACTCAACATAATCGAGACGTTGTGCCAGTCACTTCAAGACTTTTCCTTTGATGACTTAAGCCAAGCAGAGAAAGCATTAACATATCTGAAAGATTCGGGCTTTAAGGTTGATTGGTTAGAGCGTAAACTGGAGGAAGTAAAGGAAAAGAAGATGGAAGAGCTGTTTGGTAAGACTCGGATGCAAGAGTTAGAGGAAGAGCTCAAGGTCTTTAAGAAGAAGTGCTCAGAAATAGAAGCTCTACTGGAGAAAGAGAAGGAGGAACTGAACAACTTGAAGCTAAAGTGCTCAGAAACAGAAGCTCTGCTGGGAAAAGAGAAGACAAAGATGTTGGCCGCCGCCAGAGCTGCTCCTCTAACGTTGGATGATGTTGTCTGATGACTTAGGTTCTGCTAGGTGTTTTGTTCGTTTGAATCTAGGTTTTAAAATTAACAAAGGGAGCTACAGAGACTTCTGTTGGAAACTACTCTATTTTGGAAAGAGGTAATCTCTTTGCTTTTGAGAAACTTGAGACCTGAACTCGAGCAACGCTTTCTTATCGGTTTCATCAGTAAAAACATATGCATCAAGTAACATGAGAGCACTGAACAAACCAAGTAAAAAGAAACAATTTCATATTTTGCAGGAAAGTGAGTACAAGGGAAGAACCAAATATGCAAATTGTGGTAGTAAGTAATGCAACTTATAGAGGAAAAACATAGAAAAAGATGCAAATGATATTTGTTTTCTTAAATGAAGTCAAGTCAAGTAGTCCACTATCTCAAAAGCAAAACCATTTCACTAGAGTCTATAAGAAATGAGCCAATCGACGACAAGTTTAGTGTTTTATCACCTCCAAATTGTTATTTGCATTAACGTTGTAAAATTTCAAAGAGTAACCAGAGTTTCTTTTGACGTTTGCTTTCCCAAAGGAACTGACCATTTGGGAAAGTGACTAATGCCTGAACTGGAGAAAAATCACTCAGATTAGAAAGAAGGTTATACTTGGAAAATTTGTTCATGGATGTTGCAGTAACTATCATACCAAGCTCTAATATATGTCAATCAGATTAGCTAATATAAATAGAACAGAGAATCAAATCTGAATATATAAAACCATGGTCTATGAGAAAGCTGTTTAGGGAAAACAAAAGTAATTAAGAAACTAAAATGAATACCTATATGGTAGATCTGGCAATATATAGTCATTTGATTTCCAGGTAAATATATAACCATCTTTGGAATGAGATGGCAAAGTGAGGTATTGAAAAAGCTGAATAATATCAAGGTCTCGAAGATACCATACCGGCATCATAAATACACATTATTCATGCAAATGACATAGATGAGTACGAAAGAAGCCAGCACCAAAACAAGAATCAAGAACATCAGAGTTGTTAAATGTTTTGCCGGAAAATATAATATAAGAAAGACACTTATCCAAGTTCAAGAAGCCATAGTTTAATGACCAAAATGATAAATTGATAATGATGATCAAATGATCTTCATCATCAGGAGACTGGATGAATCTGTGGGCAGCTTCAGTAAATCCTCTATGAGTTGCACCTTTTTGGAGTCAGCCACTGTCTTTAAAATGTAGACTTCCACCACTTGGAGGTGCTCCATCGTCAGTAATAAATGGCTGACGTGCTTCAGCTCGTTTTCAGTGCCTCCATAACATGAGATGCGCAACATTGTTACTTTGTTGTTTGTGGGAATGCGAATCCCATCGAACTCATGTGCATATGTGCAACGATCCAGACCCTAAGGTAACATGAGAGACTAGTTTAAATTAATTTCATGCCACATGTAGTCATATATATATATATATACATATATATCTAAAGTAGGATTTTGCTTCTTACCGAGAGGTACAAATTATTTAGGTTTGGAGAATGCTGGAGCAGAAGTGGCAGTAGCTCTTTCCAAACTCGCTCACTGTTACCTAAAAACACTAAGCCAAGGAGGTTCTTGAACACGGGTAGTCCACCTTTGCAGCATCTCAAAATCACCTGAACAAACACACACCCAAAGAATGTTATCCTGTTTTCTAACAAAAAGGTGATGAGAATGAGACCAAAATGAAACTGACCTCAGCAGCAGAACCTGTCAATTGAAGGACCTTGACGTTGCTTACCGCATTCATGAGATCCGTCACATTCGGTTCAAATGACACCTCAAGATCGACATGTTCAACAAAATGAAGATCCAGTGTAGCTATGACAAGTGACTCCAAATTACAACGAAGGTACGTACGGCGAGCATAATCAGAGTAGATGAGGTTGACAAGATTTGGTGCATCAAGTGATACAAAGCTAAACCAATCAACTTCTTCATCGAATCTAGAGATGATAGAGAGTCTCTTGATGGTTTTGCAGGAAATGACTTGTGGCGTCCCTGGAAAATACTTGTGTTCTATGGTTAAGTCTTCAAGTGCAGGGCAACCAGCAAGAAGCAAATCAAAGAACTCTCTTCTATCAAAGCAAACTGAATCAAGGAAGAGGATCTTAAGCACTGGAAGAAACGTATCAGGAGGAATGGTATCGATGCTAAGTTCTGTTCCCAATGTTAGCTTCACCATTGTTTTGTTGATGAATAACTTGGATGGCAAAAAACTCCGCATATCATCGGTTAAGAGTAGATGAAGCTCAACGGCACCATGTTCCAGGGCTTTATTTATCCAGCGATCAACATGATCCTCGCCATGTTTATCTCCACATTTAAGTGAGAACTTGTTGAGAGGGACAACACCTTGCATATCCAATGTTCTATCCACAAAAGACCTGAAACTCTCTTGAATGTTGTCCATGTCCTGTTCACCCACTTCCAGGTGGACAAAGTCGGAGTCGTCAAAGTCGAGATTATCCCGGACAGCAAACAAAGTCCTCCACCTCTTGGCGAGAACTGAGGTTGACGCAGCTTTTTTCGTTGAAAAAAAGGACAAGATATGGGCCAAGAGTTCATTTGGAAGACTATTCAATGAAGCCATAGAGACAGAACCCATCCCCTAGTGGTACCTGAAACGTACATGACATTTGCGCTCTATCACTAATTAACACAAGGCAAGAACCAACAACATTCCACAAGTCTGTAAGTACAACGCACTTTGAAGATTCCGACAACCAAGATAAAGTTCAAATAGAGAGAAAGGGTTTTAAGACAAAGTATATAAAGCTTTAACAATTCAAGGTTCTCGCTAAGAGACAAGAGACATGAAAATTATTTACAAAATTGAAAAAAGGTACTCAAGTTATAGACAAGAAGACTTACACCAACAACAACTTCTTCTCAATTTTCCATTTCTCAAGGGTCAGTTCGTTTGAGTGGGTTTTCTTCTGTGGTCTTGACTGGTCTTTAGGTTTTTTATGAGGTAGAAGATGGATAATGGAGCTTATGAGTAATTGGATAGGTTAGCTTCACTAAACTAACCATCTATTGGTTATTTCTAGCTAAGAATCTGTGTAATTCCGCCACATGGATAAATATGATTTTTCTTTCTGTTTTAGGTAATTTTTAGTATTTTAATTTATATATAATTAGATTGTATTAATCATAAGATTATATTTTACACTTGTAAGATATATAGTTCAAATAACAGACTGCTAGATAAAAGTCTATAATGGCTTGCTTTTTTTTTTTTTTTTTGTTGCTGTTGCTGATAGAAGCCTAATAGGTAGAGTTAAGTACGTAGCATAAGTCATTGTATCTTAAGTTTCATTTTCTTTGCTTGATGCGGAAGAAATGTTGAGTGTAGTTTAATTTTGTCGATCTCAATGTCGACGGGTCAGGGAATCGGGTTAGCTGGGCCAAAAATTGGACCACTGGAGAAATCAAGAGGTGGGTTAACATGCCAAAACCTGTTTGTGTGTTTCTTGTGAAAGAAGTAACATCATTCCAAGGGGCAAAAAAACTTCAAATCTGATTCATACAAGGTCTAGGGATAGAGAATTTTCAGGTTGCTTCAACTTGGCAAATACAGTTATCTAGCTTCACCGTATTCATTTGTCATTTCGAGATACTCCGCTGGAGGGTGTATGGAAACAAAGTTTTTTTCTTTTTTTTTGGGTGAAATCTACTTAAGTCCCACAGAATCTAGCAAACTGCCAGGAAATTTATTGTCGGTGCTTCTTATCCGAAAGTTCATTATATCCATGGTAATATATCACATTCTGGCACCATCAAAACTGCGAATACAAACCCTTGTAGTTCTTTTTAAACAGTTCTTACTTCTTAGAATTTACTTTTACACATAGATAAGTAGAAGATGCAAGTATATATGTTGGGATTTTTGTGTCTTTCTCTTAAACAGTTTCTTATTCTTCTCTTTTTCTATATAATTTTCTATGTTTGATTGAAAAATCTAACACAAACACTCTATTTATATAGTTATGATTCTAACACATTGTAAATTGCACATTTCCCACTTTTCTTTCTTTTCATTTCTTCATGATTTCCATCTTTGCATTTATTTTTCTTTGTAGTTTGATTTTTTTTTTTCATTTCTTGAGTTTCTTTATCTTGAACAGAAATAAAATATATTCCAACGGAGTAAAATATATTTCAGTTAACATAACATTACTCGTCCGTACATTGAGTACATTCTTAATATAGCTAGGTTTTGAACCCACGTTACACGTGGATTTATTTGATATATTTTAATAAAAATTATATATGATTGATGACGGTAATGAAATATTATCTTATATAAAACTTTAAATTAGTATTAATGAATAAATTAAATTTCAGATACACAATTTTAAAAAATATAAAGGTCAGTTGTGTTTTGAAATCATGAATTTAACTCTACGTCCAGGTGAAGCAGATCAAACTAGTGACCTCATATATCCTAAACCATTTCTTTGACCACCAGAAACGGAACAATTTTATAATCATGAATTTATCTTGTTTTTCATATTTAATTGATCGCTATCACCTATGTTTTCATGTTTTTTATTCACTGTTTACTTATTCTTCATATTTTTTCTTGTCATTTTAACTGTCAAATTTTATGGTAATTGTCATCATTACTTTTACCGTCTGGTTATTCGTTATACTCTTCTTCTAGTTCTTCCTCGTCAACTTCTTCACATTCTTCCACTGAAGAACCTTTTTTTTAGACTACCACACAACTTGTTAACCCATCCAACTCCAAGACCAAAATCATTTCTTTTCTCATAAAAATTGTGCAATTCATGAAGACCAGCATAGTCAACACATGCACCAAATTATTGATAATTTCATCCATATACTTATTCGGTTTTAGATCCACACGGTTTGAAACTTCTCAAACCAAAATCATTACTTGCAGAGAAAGTAACATGAACACATAGATAGTTAAAACAATATTTATGCTTTTCGTCGATCCTTCTTCTTTAAACTCAAATAACATCAAATCAAGGTCTTGCGACGTCAATCCTTATTTCTTAGATTTGAAAATAAAAAATTTACTGCAAAAGTATCAAATCATCTGTAAAGTCATACACAAAAAACATGTTTTACAGGTCATAAGATATATAAAGCACAAACGGAGATAAATAAGATACTTTCAAGATATTAAAAATTTGATATATAATATTTAGTAATTCTTAAACTTTTAAATTTTTAATAGAGATTAAATTTTTAAAATATTTCAAACTTTAGATGTAGTTTAAATATTTGTAACATTTTATTTTTTTAGAGTTAAATATTAATGACACTTTAACTTTTTATAGAGTTTAAATAGTTATAATTTTTTAACATTTTTATGGAGGTATTTATAATATTTCTAAATATTCTATAATAAATATTTAAACCTTTATATATTTTAATTTGCTAAAATAAATCAAAAAAAACTTTTAAATTTGGAAACCTGATAAATAAGCATAAATCAAGCAAACCTGAAAAATTTATAGTTAAAAACATATTAGTTTTATTTATAATGGTTCTTAGCCATTGTCTAAAATTTTCTAGCCGATGTGAGATGTTGTAAATATTTCTTTTATTTCTATAGATTTTACTTTTTTGTTCTAAAAATATCTTAATATATAGATTACTACTATATTTTCAAAAATGTTATTAGTGAAATATCTAATTCTTATTCATTTTTTAAAAATCCTATATGGACACCTTTAGGAGTTTATAGCTTCAACTTTTTATTAGTATAGATAAAATGTCTTAAAATTTCTATGGAGGTTAAGTAATTGTAATGTTTTAAAACATTCTATGAAGTTTAAATATTTTTAATATTTGAACCTTTTAAAATTTTCAAGTTTCAATATTTATAATATTTTAAACTTTTAAATTTATAAATTATAATTTTTAAAAAACCTTTTAAATGTTAAGAAAAAAATTTAAAAATTTAAAATTATAATATTTTGAAACCTTTCAAAAGCTAAGACTTTTAGAAATTTCAATATTTATAATATTTTAAACTTTGAAAAGGTTCGAAATATAATATTTGAACCTTTTAAAAAGTTTCAATATTTATAATATTTTAAACTGTTAAAATTTAAAAATTATAATATTAAAAAACTATTTAAAATCTAAGAACTTTTAAAAGTTTCAATATTTATAACTTTTAAAATTTATAATATTTATAAAAAGTTTAAAAGTTTAACAGTTTCAATATTTATAATATTTAAACTTTTAAAAATTTTAAATATTATAATATTTTTTTTGAAACTTTGAAAAGTTTTAATTTGATCAGATAAAAAACCGTATCAAACCGAATAAAACTTTGAAACTTGGACGCCTGATAAATCAAGCTTTACTGCTCATTCGTTGTTGGAAGCATATTAATCTTATTTATAATGGTTCGGAACCATTTTCTAAAAAAAATTAAACCGATGTGGGATATTGTACATAGTTTTTTTATTTCCATAAATTAAAATTTTCCTTTTTCTAAAAAAATCTGTAAATTTTAAAAATGTTAATGAATGTCATGTCAAATCCTAATTGGTCTTTTAAAAAATATCTTAATATAGAAAACTTTTGAAATTCTAAAATTGTTAATTAGTGACATATCAAATTCTGATTTGATGTTTAAAATCCTATGTGACAGCCTTAGAAGCTGATAGCTTCTATTTTTTATTAGTATAGATTAGAGTAAGAACCACTAGCTGAATCTAGCATTGCACCTATAATGACAATTGACAATCTCTCCGGTTTTTCTCAAGAGATTAACAACAAATTTTATGAAAATCTCTCTAATGATCAAACACATACTAATCGGAGACGACAGAGCGATACCAAATTCATGTAGAAAGCAAAACATCAAATAATAATAATAACTTAAAAAGCATAAGTAACCTTGGTGGTAATCACTTTAATTGCCAATGTTTTGCAAAACCTGAAAAATTAAAAGCCCGCCTGAAGGAACTTTATAATATCAGTGGTTCCTAAAGAGTGATTGCAAGAGAAATTGTATCAATTTCTGTAGAGTTAGATATAGCCCATGGGGATACATCGAACCTTTTTAAAGTTATACACTTACTATCGGTTCTTAATTTCTTTCGACGTAGTAAACGGTTAATTTCACAAACATTTCTCAAAATTGATTTAAGTTTATTTTTTTCTTTTATTTACAACATCTTTCGACTGCAAATAACACAATCATTCATTAGCAATACATGTTAACACTTCAAAGTCTAAGGTTAACATGTAAACGCATTTTACTCCACCTTAAATCATGTATTCATGTATGCATTCTTCTCGGAGAAGTCTTTGCTTTCTCTTCCTCACACCAACAACAATATCTTCCCAAGTTGATCTCTCCCCAAACTCAACGGCTACACATCACTTTGAATAAAAAACTCTGTTTTCTGCCTTTTTTAAAGAACCACCACCAACGCTCTTTTGCTGCAATGTCCCTTTCCGTATCTCAAAAAGGTAAGAGATCAAAGGGATTATCAAGACTTTCAAGAAACAATATATCAAATTTGCAATTGAGAAGAAACGTAATTATATCATTGTTCAAAATACGATCCTTTACAATTATGGATTCTACAAAGAAAAATATATTGCCTCACAATTCACAACCACATGGAACACTGAAATAATTTACACTTAAAGATATTATAAAGATTAACATTACTAAACTAATCCCCTATTGGTTATCAGTTAGTAAGAAATTGGGCGAAGCAAGCTGCTTTGCAAAAAATTTTGTATTTTGATTTTTTGAAAGTAACTATTAGTATTTCAATTTATATAAAATTGGATTATATTAATAATAAAGATTACAATTTACACTTGTAAAATATTAAAATATTTACACTTGTATTGACGTGAGCTATGGAGTGTATTCTCTATGGAGACCTGAATTGTCAGAGCTTCAAGGCAGATTGTGACAATTCAGACCCCTGAAGATTGATCGGCGTTCTCTAATCGGCGGGATGATTTCAGTTTGCTCAATGCCTCTTTTCCATTCTTTTCCTTGTTTAGGATTCAACGCACGTTTAGTTTGAAGACGGACTGCCTTGCTAGAGCCTAGAGATTTCTTATTTCTATAACTATTTTTGTAAACTCTTTTCCTCTGGTTCGGATAACCAACCTTAAAGTTATTTTTTTAATTAATGTTTGATATATATATATATATATATATTATAAAGCTGTGTTAGCTTCATTAAACTAACCATCTATTGGTTATTACTTAATAGCTATTTCATTTGGTGAAGCTAAACTTTATAAGTAATAACCAATAATTTGCCTAAGTCCGTACATTCCTTTAGGCTAGAGACCAAAGCATTTCATATATTCTCCTCCAACCGTTACTCAAACTAGCGAGTAGTAGGCTTTTTCTCTGAGAGACTTTACTAATTGAGCTATTGACACTTGGTAACCTTTGTAGTATCTTAGAAATGTTAAGTGTATCTATATGGTTATAAAAATTCAATTAGTTTCTTCTAAGTGTAAATTGTAATTTTTATGAATAATACAATCAAACTATATATAAATTAAAACACTGGTAATTGTTATTTATTTATTTTTTTTAAATCCGCGTCATGGCATTGCGTGAATTCTTACAAAGCGAGCTGATTAGTTGAATTTTCACAAGTTTTTTTTCCGTCAATACAATCTAATTATATATACCTTAAAAAAAGAACTACCCTTTTTATTAAATACAAAAGTTTTCGTGTGACGCCTTTCTTTACGCGAATCCTTACCAAGTGATAACCAGTTGCTGATTTGTTAAGTGAAGCCAACTTTTTTATATCTTACAAGTGTAAAAATTGGTTTGTATTAATATCTTACATAATATTATGTAAATTAAAACATAAAAAATTTTTTTACACGTAATTGAAATTTGGTAAATTTAAATATACACTCATATGTAAATTAAATTTCTATGCTAGATTAAAAAAATAAATAAATAAGAAAAATAGAAATCTATCTTTGCTAACATTCATCTGTTCTTAAGTTACTTTATTCATTTCGCATAGAAATTTAACCAATAAAAAAAAATGTTGAAGCTTCAAATAGAGATATATGTTATTAACACTTGTTTGATTGGATTGAAAAATACCATTTTAATAGAATATATTTATACGTAAGAAAACATACAAAATGTTTTAAAGAATGAACTTATAAGAATGATATTTTTATTGTATCATGTGAATATTAGTGTAGTTTAAAGTATCTTATAATTTTATCAAATGTAAATATTAGTATAGTTTTACGTATCTTATCAATTTTTGCAAATGTAATCAAATGCGAAAAACACAATGTTTTGGAAAAAAATAAAGGTTGATTATAAGAATGAGCTTTTGATTACTTGATGAGTGTGTTAGTATATTTTTATTTATATTTTATTTTAATTTTATATTTTAATTCACTTAGAGTTAGTTTGACATAATGAATAATTATTACGTATGAGCCTACAACATATCAAAATTATATTTAAAACAAAATTAGTTTTCCAAAAAAGTTTATGTATTTTTTATACTATTTATGTTTTACTATTTTATTTTAATAATTTTCATACTAACAAAAAATAATCTTATATGATGTATATATGATTTTAAAATAAAAGTTCAGCTCTCATTCAATTAATTTTAGACAAACTGCACTTATATATTATGATGAAATAGATAGTTAAATTGTATTGGAAAATGTAATGTTGGCAATGTATTTATTTAAACACCCGTGTATTTTACGCGGATCCTTATCTAATTATTTAAAAGAGGATTACTGACAAATTTTAATTAGGTAGTGTATTAAATTTTAAATCAACAAATTTTGTATTCTAAATGGATATTTTTTTTAATGATTTTTTTAGATAAAAGATTAATGGACTTACCACATAAAAAATAGGGAAAAATAGCCAAAATTGGCAAACTTAATCTTATAAAATAGGGAAAAAAATGAACCTTTAATCTAATAATTATAAGCCCACAAGCAAAATTTTCATGGACACAGGCATGATTGGATCAAAAACTATTAACTTCACTTTTAGTCCGTCTCTACATGTCGCCCTCTCATACATCCTCTGATACTTCCCGTCTTTACACGTGCACAGGGCTGTTGGAAGATAACTTCATATCATTGAGAATTAAACTGTTTGAGGTTTGGCAGAGTCTATGCGCAGCTCATGATATGGTTGGTTATTCAATATGCCAGTCAAAGAAAGTGACCTTGCATAATGATCAAATGAATTGAACGTGCAAGACACGTCAACATGTAAGAAAAAGGTTAGTCAGCACTCAACATGATTCAAGAGTTTTAAAGAAGTTACATGTAGTGTAGGAGGATACCCTGAAGCTACTGTTAACCGCAGTTAGGTCCTGCCTGCTGGGTCAGTTTCAACCTTGCCTGCAAATAGAAAATACACAACATTTTGAGATGACAATATTTCTAGCTACCATTACTGCATACACGTCCACATTGCCATTTGGGAAAGTGACTAGTCACTAATGCGTGAACTGGAACAAAACAACACTAAGATTGGAATATCAGAAAAAAAAGTTAGACCAAACGGAGCATGGTTCTTGTACTTCCAGAGTAGAAAGGTTGTGCGGGAAGTTTGTGCTTGCCACTAGATTATTAGGGTTGGGATCCTTAAAACAAAACCATTCAAGATCCGTGATGAAGTGAGAATATATGGAATACTTACGATCCCGGAAACTATCTAACAGATTCTCCATTTCTGGAAGAGCAAGAGGTAGGTCTCTCACACCTCTAACCTGCAAGAGATTTAGATACATTTGATAAGAACAACAAGACATATATTGAATTGACTTGCATTGAATCCAAATCTAGTAATAAAAAGTAAGGAGAAAAAGAAGTTATATATCAACCGATAGTTTCCTGTAAAGGCAGTAACTGACCTATAAGAGAGTGAAAACTCCCGTAGAGTCGACTAAAGAATACCCTGCGGGTAAGTGTCCTCGCCATCCAGATTTCACACACCAATCTATACATTGCAATCATAATGAATGGTTAGTGACTAACTATATGCAGTGTAAATTGTGATCCTCATTGTTTAAACTAGCCTAAACAGATAGAGATCCTAGTCATCTCTCAAATCAGAATAGCCAATATAATTAGAAGGGAAGAATATAATCAAACCTGAATATATAAGGATCCTCGTACCAGACACCACTAAGTACCTTACAAACAAACAAAAGCAATTAATAAAACAATTAAGAAACTGTAATGAGGACCGAAATGGTATGCTTGAATGTAGAAAACGACTAGATGTATACGTTATGGGTATATACAATTTTACATATCACTTTGACCAGCTCTGTTTTGCAAAAACAACAAACTTTAAAATCCAGCTCCCTACAATATTAAGGTCACGGAGATACCCCAATCATAAAACTGTTAAGACTGAGTCAATGTTTTGGCAAAACCTAATCATGAACAAACACACATTCATGCAAGTGGAGAGAAAGATTTACCAGTTGCTTCCTTTGGCTGTGAAACTCAGAGACTTTGGCAGCAGTTGTAACATAGAAGAGGACGAAGAAGCCAGCACCAAAACAAAATCAGGAACATCAGAGTTGTTAAATGTTCAAGAAGGAACAAAAATTGTTCATGCCATAGTTTAAGGACCACAATACCTAAACATGAACTTATGAATTATGACCATAAATAATAAATCATTAAAAACTTAAGACCTTATGAATTGGTTTTCGAAGAAAAAGAACATCAGATGGACGATGACGGTGATGTTGGCTATGATAAAATAACTTGCATCTTAAGCCTAGATGAAGCTTGGGAAGCTTCAACATATCCTCCTTGACTGGCACCTTTTTGGCGTCAGCAATTGTCTTTGAATAGTAGACTCGCATCTCTTCAGTACACTCCATCAAACTAATCTTCGCAAGTCAATTTATCATGGTCAACATCATCGTCATCATACATCGAAGGATCTTCAAACTGACCTCAACAGCAGAAGAAGTCAATTGAAGGATCTTGATGTTGCCTATTCCGTTGATGAGATCCGTCACATTCGGGTCAAAAGGCTCATGAAAATCGTCGTATTCTAAGACCACCAAGATTTGGACCAGTATGTTAAAAGAAGCCGTAGAGACAGAACCCATCCTTAGTGCCTTAGTGGTACCTGAAACATGAAAAGTACAACACACTTTGAAAAACCAATAATATACCACTAATTAACACATAACAAGAACCAACAATATACTACAAGTATGTATGTAAAGTACAACATCACTTTGAAGAAAATTATACATTCCGACGACACCCTAGACAAAACTCAAAATTGCCACCACAAAGCCTCAAATGATTAGACGATATTCTGACAGATAAATAGATTCAGCTAGTTTCCATATTGAAAAAATTACCAAAGTCCTAAAGGGACTGACAAGACTTCACGCAAGCCAGCTTCTTCTCAATTGTAAACAAACTCAAGATAAATGAAAATTATTTCATCAAATTGAAAACAAACTCAAGGGACAGACAAGACTTACACGACCAACAACCTCTTCTCAATTTCCCATTTCTCAAGGATCAGTTCGAGTTTTTTTTTTTTTTCTTTTTCTTTTGGCTCTTGATATGTCTTTAAGTTATGTTGTTTATAAGGTGGAGGATGGGAGCTTATCACACTCGATAGATTAAGCTTCACTAAACTAGCCAGTTATTGGCTATTACAAGGTAAGACTTCACACAAAGCTGCCACCTGGGTAAGTTAGTATTTTTTACTTTAAAAGGTAGTGTTTTAATTTACATATACTCCCTTTATTTCATAATATAAGATAATATAAGATGTTTTAGAGAAGATTTTTTGTTTCATAATATATGATGTTTTCAAGTTTTTATGCAACTTTTAGATTAAATTAGTATTTTATATTATACAGTATTGTTTTTGATTAGTTGAACTTGTTAAAAGTAAAAACTTATAAATCTGCGTGCTTTTAACTAAAACATCCTATATTTTGAAATGGAGAGTGTAATTGAATTGTATTTAAATATAAAAATTCCACTTTACGCTTGTAAGATAAAACAGATAAAAGTCTCTGCTTTTTTCCTTGCTGTTAGAAGCCTTAACATTTAAGTCATATTATATTATTAGGTAGTGTTAACCGGCATAACTCTATTGTATCCTATGTTTGATTTTGTTTGCTTGATGTCGAAGAGAGTTTAGGGTTGTTTGATTTTGTGAGTGTTGACTGGGTTAGCTGGGCCAAAAATTGGATCAACATCATTCCAAGAGGCGATACCAAACTCAGTAAGAAAGCTAAGCATATTTTATGGCCTAATGATCAAATTAATGCATACTTATCTGAGACGACATATAGGCGATACCAAACTCAGTAAGAAAGATAAGCTTTAAATCAATACTATAAAAGAAGAAGGTGTTTCTCTCCGGGTGATAGACACATCAGCTTCAACATTGAACAATTCCCAAATCGTTTCAACATCAGCTTTAATTTAACTGGTGTTGACACATCAGTTAAATTCTTTAATCTATCAAATTATAACATTAATACAGATCACTTCTAATTTTGCTTACATGTCATAATTCTATCTGACCTTTCCGTTGACCAAGTCTCGAGGCTCCGCATCACATCACTTTGAAGAAACAATCCCCAAATCGTTTCATATGTATCACATATGCCAAAGTATTGATTCTTTTTTTTTTTTTTTTTTTCGTTTTGGCAGGTACTTGTATCGATTCATGTGGAGCTTATATAGAGGATCATGGGTTATAAATCTGAGACATGGCCACATGGGCGATGAACGGAAAAGGTATGTCAATGGAGATTGCTATGACGGAGAGTGGAGGAGAGCTTTAGAAGATGGACACGATAGGTATCAATGGAAAACCGAGAAACATTACATCGGACAATGGAAGAATGGGTTGATGAATGGTAACAGGACCATGATTTGGAGTAACGGGAACCATTACGATGGGTCTTGGGAAGACGGAGCTCCTAAAGGTAATGGAACTTTCTGATGGTCGGATGCGAGTGTTTACGTCGGTGTTTGGAGAAAAGATCCTAAAGAACAGAACGAGACTGATTACCCTTCCATATTTTCAGGGAATTTTGATTGGCAACCACAACAAGTGTTTTATGTTGATTTGAGTTCATTTGTGGATTCTACTTGTCAAAGAATCGCGGTTTTCTGTCTAAAAAGATGCATGTTTGGTATGATTTTTCGCAGCAGAGTAGTAGTGGGAACATGACCAAGAACAATAAGAGGCCGAGGAGGAGATTCATTGATGGAAGAGTTAGTAATGGAGAATGGAATTGAGGAATAATGGTTCTGGTTATCTTCAGTTAGATGATAATGCAGAGAGTAATAGATCCTCATTAGGGCCGTTGAGAATACAGCGTGATAAAAAACAAGGACAAACTATCTCCAAATGGCACAAGAATTATGAACTATTTTTTTTTCCGCTTTCTTTGTTTGTTTTGCTTTGTTTGATGTTGAGTGTTATTTTTGTTAGGAAGACATTTTTACGGCTACCAGCACCAGCGCTACTTCTCTTGATTTGATGGCTTCCGCATTCGATCGAAAGGGAAAACTTTGGACGAAATTCCCATAGGAAGGATCAATGTACACTCTTCCACACCAGTTTTGTGACTTCAAATGAAAGAATTATATTGTCTTCTGGTTTTCAGGTAAAAACCTCTCTTACTTTTGATTTCTAATCTTGTGGTATTGAGAAAACAGATTAAAATGTTCTGTTTCGTGTAGGAGCAATGCAGAAACTATTTAATGTGGATGCAACAGATTATATTTTATTGATTTGTGGGAATGATGCTATTAGGGAGCTATCATCTCCAAGAAAAAGTGAAAGCTTTTGTAGTTGACCAATGATGACCCCTACATGATCAAGAGTCAAGACTATGAAGAAGGCAGAAAAAGTAAGAGCTGTATTTTAACCGCTTAATTCTGATTATTATAACTCACTCATGAGTTTGTTTTTTCCCGTAACACTTTAGTTACCAAGTTCTTCAGTCTTCATTGTGTGTAATTGACTGGCACTGCACATATGAAGGTCCATACCCTTTTTGTATTCATGTCTCTCCATTGTTGGTTGTTAACATTTTCAGTTGGATGTACTGATGAGAAAATACTTGCTCATGCATGTTTGATTTGTGATAATGGGTAATCTATTTTGTACGGGTCACTGCATCCATAGGCGGTTTGACCTCAAAGGATCCTCTCATGGCCGTCTTACTACTAAACTAGAGTCTAAAATCGAAACACGACGCTCAAAGATCTTGATCTAAATTTTGCAAAAGAATCATCCCAAGAATTTTGCAGGTGATTGATTCATTACTTATATCTCTTTTCACTTCTTTCATTAGTAAACCCAAAAGTTCGAGTGTTTGTTTTTTACCAGGCAAGTGACAGAGACTGTGAATTCCTTGAACAAGAAAGACTTTCTCTTGGCTGGTTTGATAAAGTCATAAAGACATGAACTGTCTGGACGAGGATCGAGCCTGATTACTAAAGCTATAGTAAAGTTTGATAAAGACACATAATGTAACTTTTGGAAAAAGATTTGTAGAAAAACTTTGAACGAACGTGGAGGCTATTGGCAGTAAAAAACGAAGACATTACTCAACAAAAAGGCTTCGTAAATTTAATGTTAGCCAAACACTAAGAATTTTTCTTAAAAAAAAATTTAACCAAACAATTATAAAAATTTAATATTATAAAATTCTTAACTCCCCTTAAGCATCATTTTTTATCTTCCCTTAAACTTGTCTTATAGTATATAAATGTTTTAAAGTTCATTTTGTTGACTCATGAATGATCATTTTCACTGTTTGAAAAAAAAAAAAGAATGATCATTTTCACTTGGAAACAAAATATAGAAAAACCAGGTTGAATAAAAATGTACTCTCTCCATAGTATCGTAATACAAGAAAAAAAATACAAAAATAAATTTAGACTATTACAATGATAAGAAAAATTAGGCAGCAATAACTAATAATAACAAGTAGCAAACTAAAAAAGAAATATTAACAATGACCATTGTCAAATTCTATATTAGTAATGGTTTTTTGTTATTAAAAACATACAAAATTATAATTTAGAGAACCAAAACCAAAAAATAAGTTTTTTGAAAGAAAAAAAAATACAACCACGCGGCGTAGCGCAGGTACCAAGCTAGTAATAATAAAAAGCTATGACTTATGAAAATGGAATTTCACATCGTCACTTTGTCAGCCATATTTTGAAAAACCAGAAAAATGAAATTTTAAATCTTATCTAATTTCCCAAAATTAGTAGTAAGTGAGTGGTGTCACAATGATAAGACGTCCATATATAATCAAGGGCAATTGTCATAAATACCACTAAAATAGGTTTTTATTTCAAAAATACCACAATTTAGTTTTTTTTTTTCCAAAATACCACTTCATGTATTTTTTTTCCAAAAATACCACATAATTGAATTAAAGTTCTAATACTAAAAACTAATTTCTAAATTCTAAATACTAAACCCTAACTCTAAAAACTATACCCTACAATTAAATGTGTCAACCCAAACATAAAAAAAAAAATTCTATATCCGTAAAAATCAATTTTCTATGTTTGTGGTAATTTTGGAGAAAAAAACTAAAATGTGGTATTTTTGGAAAAAAAAAACTTTTTTAGTGGTATTTAAAGGAATTTCTCTATAATCAACTTCACAAAAGAAATTCAACTAATGATGCATAATCAACTCTACCCAAGAGATTCAACCAATGCTTGGTAAAACAAAATGTGTATTAATGGTTAAATTCAAGAAAAATAAAATAAATCATAATGATTTTCTAGAGAACCTAAGACTCTAGGTTTGCAGTCAATAAAAGTACTGTCTTTCATCAGTGTCGGAATAATATTCATATATTGTTTCAATGATAAATATATTTCGAAGGCAAACTATGCTGTGCACTTTATCCAATTAAAAAAAAAAATTGCGCTAAAATTATTAATATGCATATATTCTTTCTTCTAAAACCGTTTTTAGGAATCTTATAATACACAGATGTAAGTATCTTAGGATTTCTCTAAAAAGCTCTCTTTTTAATTAGATAGATTAACAAAATTTGTTAATCTAAATTTGTATTACTAACCGAACAAAATTTTAATTAGATAGTGTATTAAATTTGAAATAAAAAAAATTTGTATTCTAAATGGAAATTTTTATAGATTTTTCTCTAAAAGAAAAATGGACTTACCACATAGATATACAAAGAGTTGCAACAAAAAGCCAAAATTTGCAAACTTAATCTTATAAAACAGGGAAAAATTAATTCTTAATGGTGTCGCCCTCTCAAACATCTTCTGATACTTCCCGTCTTTACAAGTGCACAGGGCTGTTGGAAGAAAAATCCATACAATCGAGGGTTAAACCGATTAAGGTTTGTGATGCCAGTGGCAGAGTCTTTGCTCATGATGAGGTTGGTTACTCAAAATGCCAGTCAAATAAAGTAACCTTGCATAATGATCAAATGAATTAAACGTGGAAGAAGACACTTCAACATGTAAGAAAAAGGTAAGTCAGCAAATTCAAGAATTTTAAAGAAGTTAAATGTAGTGTAGGAGGATACCCTGAGGCTACTGTTAACTGCAGTTAGGTCCTGCCTGCTGGGTCAGTTTCAACCCTTGCCTGAAAATAGAAAATACACAACATTTTGAGATGGCAATATTCTAGTAACCATAACTACATACACGTCCACATGGCCATTGGGGAAAGTGACTAATGCATGAACTGGAACAAAACAACTCTAAGATTAGAATATCTGGAAAAGTTAGATCAAACGGACCATGTAATGACCCTCGCCAAGAGGTAAAATTTCAGAACAAAAATCCCAGGGCCAAGGACGTGCGAAGGATACAAACGGGAAGTAAAAGAGGAGGATAATGGAATTACAGAAGGAATGTCCGAGAAATTCTGGACGGACCAAGAGATGGCCGATGGTACCATGTACCATGTACCATGTACCGTACCGGACGTACGTGTACCGACGGACGTAACGGACGAACAACGAACGATTTAGCAAGCGATCGGACATGGTTTAAGAAGTGGAGGAAAAATTCTCTAAGTGTTGAAGAATTTTCTAAGTGGAGTGATTAAAATAATCAAAGTGGAATCTCCACTAAGAATATTTTAATCAAAGGGAGAAAATGGAGTTTAAGTGGAGAATTATTTTAATCTTGGAGGAGTTAGTGGGGAGATTAAATAATTCAATGGAGTTAGTGGAGCTTAGTGGGAGAATAAAGAATTCAAGAGAAGCTTAAGTGGAATTCAAGGTGTTTTGCTCGAAATCCTCCATTTGTTTAAGCATGCACTAATAGCCACTAATGAAGAGAGAGCATGCAACATGCATTGGCTATCTCCACCGCCCACACTCTCTATAAATAAGCTCCCATCTCTCTCATTTTCGCACAAGAAGCAAAGGGGTAAGGTGAAAATTGAGAGAGAATTTTCTTGAGAGAAAGAAGAAGAAGTGGCGAGTTGTTGAAGAAAGGAGAAGAGAGTGCAAGACAAGACTATCGACCAAGTGTTGAAACGATAAGGACAATCGTTTTCATTCAAGTGCAAGTTCCGAGTGTGCCGTGGGAGAAGCTCATCAACCAAGGCCGATCATCGCCGGTTATACAGTGAGTTCAGGCACATGCATTAACCGGTTTAGATGAGGGATAAAAACCTCCATCTAGTACACGGATTGCATGGTTATTTTTAGTTGCATTTATTACTTGAAATTTCTTTGTGATTTTCTTGTTTTAAGTGCATGCGTGTGAGGTTACACCAGTTACTAGTCCGAAATGTTCTAGTAACAAGGGGTGGTAATATGTTATGATACTTGTGAAGTCATGAGTTTAAAACCCATGCATGTAAATTTCAAGTATCAAAATTGGTAAAGTATTAATGCATGTCCGCGTGAAATACCGGCTAAGCATGTAAGATTGGGTATGGCTATCCTTCCTACCGTATCACATGCAACCGCGACATGTAACCCATGTTCGTGTGTTGTAGGGTTGAGTACGAAGAGCTCGGAGGTTACTGGGTTCGCTACCCTGGCCGAAGCTATTACACGACGGTGTAATTTGAAAGGAAATCCGGTTGCATGCCTTTGTGGCTGTAACGCGGTTGTTCTAAGAGGAATGGAGGAGAGGAAGCATACCGGGCCCTAAAAATTAAACTTGTTTAAAGCTTGCATGTTTTAATTCAAGTTATGTGTTGTTGTTGTTGTATTGCATGTCGTTGCATGTTATTAAATATTGCACGTCTATGCATGTTAGTGAGACTCGCATGGTAGCTTATTTTGTTTAGCTCATTATCTTCTGCATGCTATCTCTGATTGTTGTGATTGTTGTGATTGTTGTGATTGTTGATTGCTTGTATGCATGTTGTTGTTTTTGGGGTTTAGAGTTGGGGACTAACTCTCTGCAGGAACCCTGAGCTCACTAAGTAATCTTAGATTACTTACGATAAATTTTTGTGCTGCAGGTAACCCTAGAGAGAACTAGAGGGCGTGGTGAACGATAGGAAAGCCGGAGTAGATTTGTATTTGTGTCTATTGTAAAATACAAGTATGTTTTTCGTTTGTAACAAACTTTGGCTATGGGCCGTGTTTTAAAACTTTATGACCTTTTGTTTAAATCGGTTATAAAGAACTCCTTAATTAAATCAAAGTATTCGGTTTTATGTTAAACGGGCGAGTGTGCTGATATAGACTTTGTCCGAGTCGGCTCAACACACAGCATGTCTGTAAGGTTGCAAAGCCGTAAGGGTAGGCCGTGTGGTCGGGAACCTCACTGATGGACTGGCCAAAGGGTCTTGATGTGTTCTTGTACTCGGCCGGACCGTTGGTGAATGTTCCCATAGTAGCGTCCCGGTGCTGCCCGTGGTCCGCCCGGCCATACGGCGGTTCGGGGGCGTTACAGACCACGGTTCTTGTACTTCCAGAATAGAAAGGCTGTGCTTGCCACTAGATTATTAGGGTTGGGATCCTTTAAGAAAACCACATTCAAGATCTGTGATGAAGTGGATATATAGAATACTTACAATCCTGGAAACTAGATAACAGATTCTCCATTTCTGGAAGAGCAAGAGGTAGGTCTCTCACACCTCTAACCTGCAAGAGATTTAGATACATTCGATAAGAACAACAAGACATATATTGAATTGACTTGCATTGAATCCATATAGAAGTTATATATCAACCGATAGTTTCCTGTAAAGGCAGTAACTGACCTATAAGAGAGTCGAGAACTCCCGTAGAGTCGACTAAGAACCCCCTGCGGGTAAGTGTCTTCGCCATCCAGATTTCACACACCAATCTATACATTGCAATTATAATGAATGGTTAGTGACTAACTATATGCTGTGTAAATTGTGATCCTCATTGTTTAGACTAGCCTAAACAGATAGAGATCCTAGTCATCTCTCAATCAGAATGCCAATATAATTAGAAGGGAAGAATATAATCAAACCTGAATATATAAGGATCCTCGTACCAGACACCACTAAGTACCTTACAAACAAACAAAAGCAATTAAAAAGAATTAAGAAACTGCAATGAGTACCTATATGGTATGCTTACATGTAGGAAACGACTAGATGTTCGTTATGGGTATATACAATTTTACATATCACTTTGACCAGCTCTGTTTTGCAAAAACAACAAACTTTAAAATCCAACTCCCTACAATATTAAGGTCACGGCGATACCCAATCATAGAACTGTTAAGACTGAGTCAATGTTTTGGCAAAACCTAATCATGAACAAACACACATTCATGCAAGTGGAGAGAAAGATTTACCAGTTGCTTCCTTTGGCTGTGAAACTCAGAGACTTTGGCAGCAGTGGTAACTGGTAACATAGAAGAGGACAAAGAAGCCATCACCAAAACAAATCAGGAATATCAGAATTGTTAAATGTTGGGATACAAACAATGTCCCACATCTGAAAATTAGAAAATAATTTTCTAACATATAAGCCAAGACCAACTCCAATTAGTATGAGGCCTTTTGGGAAGAAGCCCAATAAGAAATCCGTGCGGGCTTTGCCACCTGGGCCCAAAGCGGACAATATCATACTAATAGGGGAGTTGGCTTGGGCTTGGAAATCCCAACAATTGGTATCAGAGCTTAGGTCGAAAAGTGGACCTAAAGGAGTGGGTGTGGGCTCTATGTTCGGTGTGGGAGGATCTCTCAAAAAGATGACATGATTAAGGGTGCCTCAAGAATACTTCAGGAATAAAGGGGTATCGGAGCCTAGGTACCTGGGTTTCACTGAAGGGGAGGCCAAAGTATCGTGGTACATAGTTTGAGGGGAGGTTTGTTGGGATACAAACAATGTCCCACATATGAAGATTAGAAAATAAGTTTCTAATATATAAGCCAAGACCAACTCCAATTAGTATGAGGCCTTTTGGGAAGGAGTCCAATAAGAAATCCGTGCGGGCTTTGCCACATGGGCCCAAAGCGGACAATATCATACTAATAGGGGAATTGGCTTGGACTTGGAAAGCCCAACATTAAATGTTCAAGAAGGAACAAAAATTGTTCATGCCATAGTTCAAGGACCACATGAACTTATGAATTATGATCATAAATAATAAATCATTAAAAACTGAATTAAGACCTGAAGAATTGGTTTTCGAAGAAAAAGAACAACAGATGGAAGATGAGGATGAGGATGATGATGACAATGATAAAACCACAAAACTCAAAATTGACACCACAAACGGAAGATAAGGAGATGCTTCTCACAGACAAATAGATACAGTTTACATATTGAAAAAAATTACAAAAGAGAGATACTTTAAGACACAGTAAACAAAGCTACTAGGTCAAAGACTCAAAGCTTTCAATTTCATTTCAAATACCAAAACCCTAAAAGTTCAAGCTTTCTCTCCAAGAGATATGAGAATAAATTCATCAAATTGTAAACGAACTTAAGGGATAGACGAGACTTATAGTTACACGAACAACAACAACTTCTCAATTTTCCATTTCTCAAGGTATAGTTTTGAGATTGTTTTTCTCTTTTTTTATTCTTTTTTTTTCCTGTGCTCTTGATAGGTCTTTAGGGGGTCGACGGCCAATTTCCCCACGAGAACTATGGTATCGAGCCAAATAGAGTCTGTTCTTTACCCTCGGTTTATATGTCCCCGAAACCAAAGTTCGAAACCAATATACCCCCAAAACCAAAGTTCGAAATCTATTTCTCTCCGATTTTATTCTTCTACATCAATTTACCCATAACGTAGATTATATCGGTTTATTGTTTACCTAACCTATTAAGAACTTTGGTTTTGGGGGTATATTGGTTTCAAACTTTGGTTTCGGGGACATATAGATCGAGGGTAAAGAACGGACTCTATTTGGCTCGATACCATAATTCTCGTGGGGAAATAGGCCGTCGGCCCGGTCTTTAGGTTGTTTGTACGGTGGAGGAAAATGGAGCTCATCAGTAATTGGATAGGTTATCACTTAAATAATAATCTTATTGGTTATTACTAGGTAAGATTTCGTGTAAAGATGCCATGTGGGAAAATTCGTATTTTTTTCTGTTTAAGGTATTTAGTGTTTTAATTTATATATAATTAGATTATAGTAATTATAAAGATTAAAAGTGTAAATCGCAAGATTTTATATAGTTGAAATAACGATAGAGAAATATCTACAACTGTGCTTATTGATTTTACTGTAGGTAGAGTTACCATTGATATAACTCCATTGTATCCCTTTTTTTTTTGGTTCTTTGGGTAAAACTCCATTGTATCCTATGTTAATATTGGTATAGTTTGATTTTGAGGATTTTATTGTCAAGGGTCAGGGAACAGGGCTAGCTGGGGCGAAAGATGGGACGTAGGAGATATCAAGAGAACAGCCCAAAACCTATTTTGAGTTTTTGTGTTTCTTGTGAAAGAAGCAATAACATTCCCATAGTGGAAAAAGACTTCAAATCTGATTCATAGAAGGACTAGCTAGCTAGGGGACTTTGAGGCTAATAAATACAAGTTCAGAGGGTTCAATAGATCATCAAAAGGTAAGAAGCTAGAGAGAGAGAGAGAGAGAGAGAGAGAGAGAGAGAGAGAGAGAGAGAGAGAGAGAGAGAGAGAGAGAGAGAGAGAGAGAGACGGTTTCCGGGTGGGAAATATTTATCTTCATCGTATTTAATTGTCATTTCGAGGTATTTGGCAGCAGAGAGTATGAAAGGTAAGTGTTTTGAGGTAAAATTTACTTGAGCCACATAACAGAATATAGCATCTGTCATGATATGTGTCCAGAGAAATTTCTTACTGGTGATTTACGAATCTTCATAATCCATGCTAGCATATCCCATTTTGACACCAGCAAAAACTGCAGATACACACAAATATAACCATATCAATGGTATTACTAGTTCTTCTAAAACCTTCTTTAGCTCTCTAGGAATTTACTAATACACATCACCATAAGGAAGGTAATACGTACATAACAATAGTTGTAGCTTACATGACTAAATTAGCATGTAGACTAATGGAAACAAGAAACCACCAACTAGACTTATCTTTCTCATTTATTTAAAAGTTCAACAAATTATATGGCCTAATGATCAAATACATACTTATCAAAGACGTTAGAGGAGATGCCAAACTCAGGAAGAAAGAAAAACATCAAAGGATAATCACATGCTATACCTTATGAAAGGTGGAAATTAAGGTCAGCAACAGCCTCAGTGATATCAGCTTAATTTGCAAAACTTGCAAAATCAAAATCCCATCTGAAACTATACTTTCTGTACTATCTATTCAATCGTTGAGATATTAGTATGTAACAGGCAAGATTCATTTGTTTCCCACATCGAGATCCAAATTCTTTCAGACAGTTTCTAAACACGTCTTTCTGAACATATTTTGAATGAGATGGCCACACTTTGCAAAAGCTGAAAATGGAGAGAGTAATTTACCATTTGTTTCCTTCTCTTTGAAGCTCAAAGACTTTGGCAGCAGGTGCCATAGAGGACGAAGATGGAAGCCAGAATCAAACAAAAATCAAGAACACCTGATCTCGGGTACGAATACTATTCTTTTGACAGAAAGACACTCACAAAAGGAAGAACCTGTTCAAGAAGCCATACCATAAGGAGAGAAACATATGTTGTAAAACATCACATGAAAACTTATTTAAAAAATTGTAGTAAACACATGAAAACTTATTTTTAAAACCGAATTTATGATTTTCATTTAAAACTTTAAACATAAATTTTTGTAAAACATCAAAAACTCTCAATCTGATTGTTTTATAACCGATTAAAAATACTGTTTACATTTGTAGTCGAAAAATAATCGGATTAGGCGAAGAATAATCAGAGGAATGATTTTATTAAAGGATAAGATGATTAGTCATTAATCGAGACAGATAGGGTGGTGTTAGCGAGTAATCGGAGTTATGCTTGGATTTTTTAAACAACGCTCAAATTTACAATAAAAAAAACCAAACCTAAAAAAAAGCAACAGTAATTTATGATATTATAATTATATTAAATGGTGGTAGATTTGGAAAACTATGGAGTGTGCTTGTCTAGTTTTAGGTTGAACCTTAGAATGGACTAAGAATCTCACCTTGTTTATTGTGGGTTTTAGATGTCTTCAGGTGATTCAGGTTGCGGGGATGGTTCAGGAGATGAGGGGCCAAGACATGAGGGTTCTAATCATCACAATGGGTATTTGTCGACGGAGTCAGAGAGTAGTCATGAACCAATAGATCCAAACACTTGGAGTGTGGATTGGCGATTGATCGGAGAAGGGGACAGTATGTCTATTGAGACCGATCCATCTGAGTGTCTAGACGAAACAGAGGAGGTAGAAGTGGATCAGGATGAGCAGACGGTTGTATTGGAGGTTGGTGAGCCAAGTCGTATCCAAGTTAGGATGGACGCACAAGGAAATTTTCAGACCAATACAATTGGAGATCATGGAGAGGCGGAGGTGGAGCTCGCCGATAAGTTACAGAAGTTGCTGTTAGAACTTGTGGAGGATCATTATGAAGAGGTTAATCCAGAGGACTATATGAGAGAGTACCCGGAGGCAGTTGAGAGGATTCTGAACTTCTTGACGGAGATGCATTCACCAGGAGAAGAAGTTGCTGCTAGTGGGAACGGGGTAACACCCGAGACCGGCGGTACCAGTACGGGACAACCAGTGGAGGAAAAAGCAGAGACGGTCGCAGAAATTCTTCGAAGGTTGAACGAGTTACACTCACCGGAGAGAGCAGATGGAGTTGAGGGTGAACCTATAGTACGGGAGGCCGAGAGACAAAGGAATCCAGGTGACGGAGACTCTAAGTCGGAGGAGCCGACAACGAGAAGGGAAGTGTTTGTGGAGGTGATCAAAATTTTGTCAAGTGATGACGAGGGGATACCAACTTTGGTGGTGGAATCAAGAAGTGACCAAGACATAATGCCAAGAGACCAAGACCAAGAAGCTGTCGCGAGTGTGTAGCCTAGAGAAGATGTGAGACCAAGGGCTAGTTCAAGCCGAGATGTGAGAAACCAAGGCGGACCAGATCAAGTAATGCCAGACCAAGTAGTACCAGACCAAATTGTGCCAAGACACAACAGTCATATTCGGGCTATACCGTTGCAGATGGTGTTAGCTGATCAAAAAGAAGAACCAAGAGACTTAGAATGGGAGAGGATGTCTGAGTTAAGAAGATTAAACCGAAGTCATGTAAGGTTTGAGGAAGGAGAAAGCAGTTCAAAATGGCCAAGGACGTCCTATAAGGAGATGCAACTGAGAGAGCAGCAGGAAGCACAGTCTGTGACTACGCAACCGAGAGGCCGACTGAGAATAAGAGCCACTGCGCGAAAGAGAATGGTATATCCGAACAAAGTCCACATGAGGAATCAACCTTATTGTGAGTTGTGCGAGGGAGTTGGACACTGGACCAGAAACTGTTGGAGGACGTCACTTAGACGCATGCTGTCACCCGAGCATGCGGAATGTGATTCGTGTGGAATGCGAGGGCATTTTACCTATCGCTGTCCGAATCCAGAATATATGAGGCATTGGAGGCCTTGTGATACTTGTGGGATGCCGATACATTTGAACAATCATTGTTGGAGAGCGAGACCAGATCGTCCATTGTTTACAGAACCTAGTCGTTGTACTGAGTGTGGGGGAGGTGGACATTTCCCTCCTAGCTGTCCATACCGAGTTGTGCGAGAAAGATCGAACCCATCAAGCCAACTTGTGCATACGGGGGAGAACCCGTTAGACCGAGCTATTCGAGATGAAGAAGACCCGATGAATCAAGCTGGAACCTTATTGTCTGTCGCCTCTACCTCAACCGAGTCTCCCGCAGAACCGCAACCTGAAGAATTGGCTAGGGCGTGTGTGTGCACTTGTGAAGAGTGTACTAGGCGCAGGAACCAGTAGATGGTTGGGAGTAAGGGAAGTGTTCCTTTTGAATCTGTGTGTAAGGGTTGGATTGTTTTTCCTTGTGTTGTAGGTTTCTAGACTTAACCTTTGTTGTGTTGTCTAGGATCCAAACCCTTGAAGTATCGGCTAAGTGTTGTAGAACCTCGTATCTTTTGTAAAGTACCTTGTGTTCTTTAGCCGTGTTGTTGTGTTGTTAAAACTGCTTGCTAACCTTTGCTTGTTTAAAATGCTTGCTTTGATTGTTGCTTGAGTTTTATAGGTTGCATAGTTAATTGCATAATTAGCTTGCATTGCTTCAACGCGATTGAGGAGGATTCACGTAAGTCACCACAAAGCGCGATGAGACAAGAGAGAAGAAGTTCAAGAAAAGTTCAAGAGAGTTCAACCAGGAAAGGGCAACCAGTTCAGGTAAAAAGCAAAAAGAAGGAGAAGAGAAAAATGATGGAGGAGGATGAGGCAGATTCAAAGAAATCAAAAGAGCAAAAGAACGGTGCAAATCGATCGAAAGTGGCAAACGAAGTTGAGGAGGTCGAACCAAATATGACCAAGAAAGTGCGAAAAGTAATGTGTGGTCCAAGAGTTAAGTGCAAAAGAGGATGCAAGAAGAAACCAGTAAGGATCTATCAAATCAAACCTGGTGGATGAGCAGAGAAGGCGTTAAAGTGTGGAAGACATGGATGGCGAAGGAGATAAAGGATTATGGTGCTAAGTGGCGAGATAAGTGAGGTTTATCCAACCAAACCTCATAAG
The DNA here is from genome assembly GCF_030686135.1 of Camelina sativa. Lineage (NCBI taxonomy): Eukaryota > Viridiplantae > Streptophyta > Magnoliopsida > Brassicales > Brassicaceae > Camelina > Camelina sativa. The sequence continues at coordinate 12,874,832 of NC_141885.1, forward strand.
CGAAGGAGTTAGATGAAGTGTGGGAGACGACCAAGGAGTTTGGAGATGGAGACAAACAATGAAGTTGAAGAAGTCGATTGGTAGGAACCAAGATTATGTGATCAAGTATAATGATCAAAATAAATCAAGTATATGGAAGTTCCAATATATGGAGATGAGACCAAGTAGGTCGGAGAAGGCATTACATCGAACCAGTGGCGTGGAGACTAAAAGAACCAGAGAAGAATTTTTATCGGACCAAGGTGTGGAGACCAAGAGAACCGAAGGAGTAAAGTTGTATGGAGTGCAAAACCAATGAAGGTGGAGAAGTCGTTAGCTTCTATCACGATCATTTGATCAAGTCTAATGATTAAATCAATCAAAGACATGGAGGTTATGAGATAAGAAGAGGGAAACCAAGAAGGACCGGAGGAGAAGCTATGTGAAATGTGAAACTAAAGGAGTTAAAGAAGTTTAAATCCCAAGGAGTGTGAAGCTAAAGGAATCAAAGAAATGAAAATGAGTGTAAGGTTAAAGGAACCAGAGGAGCTGGAGGAGCAAAAATTTTGTGACCAACAGAGGAGAGAATACGGAGGAAAGAGAAGAGTCAAGAAAAGCTGAAGAAAGAGAAGTAAGGAATATAAAGTAGTGGACAAGCCATGGTGCAATATGGCAAAAGCCTTAGTATTCGAAGAACTTGAAGAATAGGAGGAGCCAAGTGGATGCTGGAGATGAAGAAGCTTTTCCAAAAGTATCAGCCGATGGTGTGAGTGGAGCGAGTGTCGAATGGAGTAGACCTTGTCACCGAAAAAGCCAAGGAGAAATGTAAGGAGTGTAACCATACAGAAGTATTTCGATAAAAGTGTCAATGTGATGGTAACCAAAAGACGGGGACGTAGATGTCATGAAGTATCGACATCACAAGAAGAGACGGAGAAGGCTTGAGAATTTGGGGACGAATTCTTATAAGGGGGGGGAGAATGTAATAACCCTCACCAAGGCGTAAAATTCAAAATAAAAACCCCTGGCCAAAGGACTGGAAAGGACATAAAGGGAAGGCAAGGAAGGAAGGTAGAAGAATTACGGAAGGAATGTCCGAGAAATTCTGGACAGATCGAGAGATGACCGATGGTACCATGTACCATGTACCGTATCGAGGAAATTTGAGCGGACTGAGAGATGGCCGTGTTGTCCGAGACGTACTGCCCGAGTCGACCGAGACGTACTAAGCGGATAGTACCCGAGGAGCCGAGAGATATTGCCGAAAGGACCGATAGTACCCGAGGAGCCGAGAGTATTGCCGAAAGGACCGATAGTACCCGAGGAGCCGAGAGAACTGTCCGAGTATTCCGAGAGAGCCGATGGTGTCCGAGCGAGACCGAGAAATGTCAAGAACTGTCGAGAGCGTCGGATGAAGGGACGAGTTTTGCCGGAGAAAGAAAGAAATCGTGTGCCTTTGTAAAGATGACCAATCAAATTACATGCACACATGCAGAAAGAATTTTGGTGTTTCAAAAGGAAGGTCGCGAGGGGATTGGGCGGTGTAATCCACGCGCCACATGCAAACAAAGAGAGCGCCACTTGTCAAAACGCACTAAGGAAGAAGAAGGAGAAGTCGAGCCTATAAATAGAGGACTTGCGATTTCATTTGCGGTTTTTCTCTCATTTTCTCTCATCCCTCCCAAACACTAAAACACTAAGGCTTTGTTCTCTCAAAGCCGAGAGAGAGAGAGAGAGAGAGATCGTCGAGAGATATTGCTTGCGCCGAGAGAAAAACAAAGGAGAGATCGTCGAGAAGGAGACGGTGTTGGTGTCAAAATCAAGTCGAGAAGGAGACAGTGTTTGTGTCGAGGACAAGCCGAGAAGAGACGGTGGTTGCGGACGAAAGCGGACGAAAAGCGGGAAGCTGTTTGACGCGAAGGAGAAGATTGTCTGATCCGCGGTGCAGTGAAGTCCGTCCATCCATCATCCGTTGCCCCCAAGGTGAGTTCTGCGGTAATTGTGTGCGGTGCTGCATGGATCTTTAGATCCTTGCGGTCACCATTTGCGTGTTGCATGTAGACTAGATTCATGTTAGAATCGGTTTAATTTGATGCATACGAAATATGGTAGGATTCATGCTAGATTCATGTTTAAATGCACATAGAATTTGAGCTAGGAATCACCATGAGAAGATGAACTTGGGTGCATGTTAAGTAATTGGAATACTTAAAATTTGGATAAAAAGATTGCATGCATGATTAAATTGGGAAGTTTACATGCAATTTTATTGCATAATTTGGTTGAGGTTAGTTGCATGCTTAATTAGACATAAAGGATTTAAACGGTTAAATCAAACTGGCTTGCATGCGTAAAAGAACTTGTTGCATTAATTTGCTTAAGTTGGATAAATCGGTTGCATGCATGTAGAATGATCATAAGTTGCTTGACTTATCATCCTCGTTGCTTGTTGATTTTTGCATGTTCTCTTGCTTGAAGTTCCTTGCTTGTTTTGCTTGAGTTGTTGTAAGTATTTTAGCAAAGTCTCTTGAATTTGTTTTTCGAGTCCTAGCTAGAATATAGTGTCGATCTTCTGTTCCAAAAACGGTTCTCTTTCGCGAGAGTTCCCGATCACCACTCGCGCGGGACAATGTCACGGCTAGCTAGCTACTAGCGTGACCGTTTCATGACGATGTAACCTTTGGGGGGTCGTGCTGGTTACCTTTGTGGTTTCAGCATGGGAAGTGTTGTGGAATGGAACAGATTATCGAGGGCCCATAGGTGAAGGAGTCTAGGGTATTTCAAGCGTCCCTTGTTTTAATCTAGTTCGTCCTTGCGAGTCGTGTAAAAGTTAAGAGTCTATTGTGTCCAAGTTAGCATGCCTATGAGCAGTCCTTGTACCTCTAGTCGTCTTTCTCTGTGTCTAGGGGGCGTTACAACGGTGGCCATCGGACAGCCACGAAACGCTACTATGGGAACTGTACCAAGGTGATCCAGTCGAGGGACAGAAGCTGCAGACTTCCCGACCGGTCCTCCCTAGCACAATTCCACCCGCAACCGAGACTACTTAGGCTTTGCAACCCTTGCGGCCTGGTGCGTTGTGTTGACCCGGATAAGGCCGAGTACCAGTTGCAAACTTGCCATGCTTTTCCCGAAAACTGAATATATTACTTCAATAGTTTATTACATTGAAAATAAATCATTATAGCAATATATAAAGATAGTCGGATAACTTGTCATAAATCACTTATGAAAATATAGGGTTTTACAAAGAACACAAGAAAACCCTATCCGGTACCCAAATGTTTGCTCCAGCTCTAGACTCACTTAGGCTTCCTGCAAAACAAAATAATATCATGAGTAATCTAATATTACTCAGTGAGCCTGGGCACCCCTTTCTCCTAAACAGGATTCTACTTCCCAACCCGTCTACCCCAGCAAGCAAATAAACAAGCAAGGCAAACTAGCAAGCAAGTAATCAACGCAACACAACAGAAACAAAGAGGAAGCAATAAAAATAAACAAGCGAGAGAAGTTAGAACGACACGACTCTACTCGGACAAACTATACTCGCTAGACACAGAGAAAGATGACAAGAGGTACAAGGACTGCTCATAGGCATGCTCACTTGGACACAATAGACTCTTAACTCTTACACGACTCGCAAGGACGACTAGAATAAAACAAGGAACACTTGAAATACCCTAGACTCCTTCACCTATGGGCCCTCGATAATTTGTTCTATTCCACAACACTTCCCATGCTGAAACCACAAAGGTAACCAGCATGAGCCCACAAAGATTAAATCGTCATGTAACGGTCACGCTAGTAGCTAGCTATCCGTGACATTGTCCCGCGCGAGTGGTCATCGGGAACTCTCGCGAGACAGAACCATATTTGGAACAGAAGATCGACACTATATTCTAGCTAGGTCTCGAGAAACAAATTCAAGAGACTTCGCTAAAATACTTACAACAACTCAAGCAAGAAATCAAGCAAAACAAGAAAGAAATTTCAAGGAAGATAACGTGCAACAATCAACAAGCAACGAGGATAATAAGTCAAGAAACTTATGATCATTCTACATGCATGCAACCAATTTATCCAACTTAAGCAAATTAATGCAACAAGTTCTTTTACGCATGCAAGCCAGTTTGATTTAACCGTTTAAATCCTTTATGTCCAATTAAGCATGTAACTAACCTCAACCAAATTATTCAATAAAAATTGCAACTAAATTTTACCAATTTACTTCATGCATGCAACCGATTTTATGCAAGAAATATTGCAAGTAAAATCTTCACAATTTAACCATGCATGCAATCTTTTTATCCAAATTTTAAGTACTCCAATTACTTAACATGCACCCAAGTTCATTTTCTCATGGTGATTCCTAGCTCAAATTCTATGTGAAATTAAACATGAATCTAGCATGAATCCTACCATATTTCGCATGCATCAATTTAAACCGATTCTAACATGAATCTAGTCTACATGCAACACGCAAATGGTGACCGCAAGGATCTAAAGATCCATGCAGCACCGCACACAAAACCACAGAACTCACCTTGGGGGCAACGGATGATCGATGGACTTCACTGCACCGCGGATCAGACAATCTTCTCCTTCGCGTCAAACAACTTCCCGCTCTTCGTCCGCTTTTGTCCGCAACCACCGTCTCTTCTCGGCTTGTCCTCGACACAAACACTGTCTCCTTCTCGACTTGATTTTGACACCAACACCGTCTCTTTCTCGATGATCTCTCCTTTGTTTTTCTCTCGGCACAAGCAATATCTCTCGATGATCTCTCTCTCTCTCTCTCTCGGCTTTGAGAGAACAAAGCTTTAGTGTTTTAGTGTTTGGGAGGAAGGAGAGAAAATGAGAGAAAAACCACAAATGAAATCGCAAGCCCTCTATTTATAAGCTCGACTTCTCCTTCTTCTTCCTTAGTGTGTTTTGACAAGTGGCGCTCTCTTTGTTTGCATGTGGCGCGTGGATTACACCGCCCAATCCCCTCGTGACCTTCCATTTAAAACACCAAAATTCTTTCTGCATGTGTGCATGTAATCTGATTGGTCAACTTTACAAAGGCACACGATTTCTTGCTTTCTCCGGCAAAACTCGTCCCTTCGTCCGACGCTCTCGACAGTTCTCGTCATTTCTCGGTCTCGCTTGGACACCATCGGCTATCTCGGCAATACTCGGACAGTTCTCTCGGCTCCTCGGGTACTATTGGTCCTTTTGGCAATTTCTCTCGGCTCCTCGGGTACTATCGGTCCTTTCGGCAATTTCTCTCGGCTCCTCAGGTACTATCCGCTTAGTACGTCTCGGTCGACTCGGGCAGTACGTCTCGGACAACACGGCCATCTCTCGGCCCGCTAAAATTTTCTCGAATTCCTTTCGGCGTTCGTCTGGTACGTCCGGTACGGTACATAGTACATGGTACCATCGGCCATCTCTCGATCTGTCCAGAATTTCTCGGACATTCCTTCCGTAATTCTTCTACCTTCCTTCTTTGCCTTCCCTTTATGTCCTTTCCATTCCTTTGGCCAGGGGTTTTTATTTTGAATTTTACCCCTTGGTGAGGGTCATTACATTCTCCCCCCCTTATAAGAATTCGTCCCCGAATTCTCAAGCTTTCTCCGTCTCTTCTTGTGATGTCGATACTTCATGACATCTACGTCCCCGTCTTGTGGTTACCATCACATTGACAATTTTATCGAAATACTTCTGTATAGTTACACTCCTTACATTTCTCCTTGGCTTTTTCGGTGACATGGTCTACTCCATTCGACACTCGCTCCACTTACACCATAGGCTGATACTTTTGGAAAAGCTTCTTCATCTCCAGTATCCACTTGGGTCCTCATATTCTTCAAGTTCTTCGAATACTAAGGCTTTTGCTATATTGCACCATGGCTTGTCCACTACTTTATATTCTTTACTTCTCTTTCTTCAGCTTTTCTTGACTCTTCTCTTTCCTCCGTATTATAACTTGGTTCACTCCAACATCTTGATATGCTCATCCTACCACTTCGTATTCTCCTCTGTTGGTCACAAAATTTTGCTCTTCCAGCTCCTCCGGTTCCTTTAACCTTACGCTCATTTTCATTTCTCCGATTCCTTTAGCTTCGCACTCCTTGGGATTTTAACTTCTTTTGATTCCTTCGTCTTCATAGAGCTTCTCCCCAAATTACTTGAGTTCCATTTCCTTGACTTATATCTTCACTGTCCTTGATTGACTTTAGTCCTGAACCTGCTCGAATGATCTTGGTAGAAAATATTGACTTCTCCATCTTCAATGTCTGCCTCTATTTGCGAATTTTTCTTCTTCGACTCCCATATTACCACCAACTCCTCGCCACGCTTGATTTAATAAAACTTTACTGGCTTGAAAACATGGTCTGCATCTTATCCTTCCTTGGTCAACTTCTTATCTCGCCCAATTTCTTCTATGTCCGTTACTTATGAGGTTCGGTTTAATAACTTCACCCATCTCTTGCCGCTTAGCATAATAATACTTCTTCTCCGCCGTTCATTATTTTCTTGCACCCTCTTTGTCTATTTATAGACAGTTTTGTCTCTATGTATTATCTTCTTGTACCCTCTTTTGTCTTAACTCTTGAACCACGTATTACTGTTCGCACTTTCTGGGTCATATTTGGGTTCGACCTCCTCAACTTCGTTTGCCACTTTCGATTGATTAGCACCGCTCTTTTGCTCTTTTGATTTCTTGGGATTCGCCACATCCTCTTCCATCATTTTTCTCTTCTCCTTCTTTTTGCTTTTTAACTGAATTGGTTGCCCTTTCCTGGTTGAACTCTCTTGAACTTTTCTTGAACTTCTTCTCTTTTGTCTGATCGCGCTTTGTGGTGACTTACGTGAATCCTCATCAATCGCGTTGAAGCAATGCAAGCTAATTATGCAATTAACTATGCAACCTATAAAACTCAAGCAACAATCAAAGCAAGCATTTTAAACAAGCAAAGGTTAGCAAGCAGTTTTAACAACACAACAACACGGCTAAAGAACGCAAGGTACTTTAAAAAGATACGAGGTTCTACAACACTTAGCCGATACTTCAAGAGTTTGGATCCTAGACAACACAGCAAAGGTTAAGTCTAGAAACCTACAACACAAGGAAAAAACTATCCAACCCTTACACACAGATTCAAAAGGAACACTTCCCTTACTCCCAACTATGTATTGATTCCTGCGCCTAGTACACTCTTCACAAGTGCACACACGCCCTAGATGGTTCATCAAGTAACGGTTCAGCGGGAGACTCGGTTGAGGTAGAGGCGACAGACAATGAGGTTCCAGCTTGATTCATCGGGTCTTCTTCATCTCGACTAGCTCGGTCTAACGGGTTCTCCCCTGTATGCACAAGTTGGCTTGATGGGTTCAATCCTTCTTGCACAACTCGGTCCGGACAGCTATGAGTGAAATGCCCACTTCTTCCACACTCGGTACAGATAACATGGTCTGGGATCAACGGACGTTGTGGTCTTGCCCTCCAGCAATGGTTGTTCAAATGTCCCGGCATACCACACGAATCACAAGGCCTTGAGTGCCTCACGTACTCCGGGTTCGGACACTGATAGGCAAGGTGCCCTCGCATCCCACAATCTTCACACACCGTATTCCCCGGGGAAAACATACGTCGAAGTGCTGTCCTCCAACAGTTTCTGGTCCAATGTCCAATTCCCTCACACATATCGCAATAAGGCTGATTCCTTATGTTGACTTGATTTGGATAAACCACTCTCTTCCGGGCAATAGCTCTAGTCCTCAGCCTGCCTCTTGGTTGCGTAGTCACATACTGCGCTTCCTGCTGCTCTCTCAGGTGCATCTCCTTATAGGACGTCATTGGCCTCTTTGAACTGCTTTCTCCTTCCTCAAACCTTACATGGCTTCGGTTTAATCTTCTTAACGCAGACATCCTCTCCAATTCTAAATCTCTTGGTTCCTCCTCTTGTTCTCCTAACACCATCTGCAACGGTATGGCTCGTATAGGACTGTTGTGTCTCGGCACAAGTTGGTCTGGTACTACTAGGTCTGGCATTACTTGATCTGGTCCGCCTTGGTTTCTCACATCTCGGCTTGAACTAACCCTTGGTCTCACATCCTCTCTTGGCTCCACACTCGCGACAGCTTCTTGGTCTTGGTCTCTTGGCATTATGTCTTGGTCACATCTTGATTCCACCACCAAAGTTGGTATCCCCTCGTCATCACTTGACAAAACTTCGATCACCTCTACAAACACTTCCCTTCTCGTCATCAGCTCCTCCGACTTAGAGTCTTCGTCACCTGGATTCCTTTGTCTCTCGGCCTCCGGTACTATAGGTTCACCCTCAACTCCATCCGCTCTCTCCGATGAGTGTAACTCATTCAACCTTCAAAGAATTTCTGCGACCGTCTCTGCTTTTTCCTCCACTGGTTGTCCTGTACTGGTACCTCCGATCTCGGGTGTCACCCCGTTCCCACTAGCAACAACTTCTTCTCCAGGTGAATGCATCTCCGTCAAGAAGTTCAGAATCCTCTCGACTGCCTCCGGGTACTCTCTCATATAGTCCTATGGATTAACCTCTTCATAGTGATCCTCCACAAGTTCTAACAGCAACTTCTGTAACTTATCGGCGAGCTCCACCTCCGCCTCTCCATGATCTCCAACTGGATTGGTCTGAAAATTTCCTTGTGCGTCCATCCTAACTTGGATACGACTTGGCTCACCAACCTCCAATACAACCGTCTGCTCATCCTGATCCACTTCTACCTCCTCTGTTTCGTCTAGACACTCAGATGGATCGGTCTCAATAGACATACTGTCCCCTTCTCCGAGCAATCGCCAATCCACACTCCAAGTGTTTGGATTTATTGGTTCATGACTACTCTCTGACTCCGTCGACTAATACCCATTTTGATTATTACAACTCTCATGTCTTGTCCCCTCATCTCCTGAACCATCCCCGCAACCTGAATCACCTGAAGACATCTAAAACCCACAAGAAACAAGGTGAGATTCTTAGTCCATTCTAAGGTTCAACTTAAAACCAGACAAGCAAACAATCGGATAAAATTTGTGTTTTTGGACACATTTACTCGATAAAATTTTGAAATGCACAAGTGCTCGCAGGTTCGAAAACACCGCTCTAATACCCGAATAACCCGATTATCTAATAACCCGAACCAAATTTTTATTCGGTTCAATTGGGCAGAATTTATAGAAAACCGAAATTTTGAAAAACCGAATAACCTGAACCGAATAACCCGAAATAACCGAATGCCCAGATCTACAAAACATCAACCAAAACAGTCGCAAATGAGTAACCAGATCAGTCGCTAAAGCGTTGCAAATTCAGTAGCAACTTTAGCGACTGTTTGGCGAGGGAAGAATGACCACAATTATCAGTCGCCAATTAGTAGCTCCGTTTCGGGTAAATCGGTATAAGACCAATAGATCCCATTCGGTAATTTACAAAAAAATCGGTTCGGTACGGTTAGTAATTGGCCGGGTTCGGAGCGTTTTTCTACTTCAATACAAAATCCGAAATAACCCGAAATTTTTCCGGGTTATAATCGGTTCGGGTATTTTCAGTAACCAAAATACTCAAATAACCGACTAAAACGCGAGATATCCGATTAAAATTATAAATATCCATGTAAATAACCAAAATAACCGATTAAACCATAAATTTAAACCATAATATTAAGTTTCACCATAACACAACCAAATACCATAACATTAAGTTTCACCATAGCACACCCAAATACCATAACATTAAGTTCAATAAACTCACAACCAACATAAAACAAAAGATAGAACAAGTTCAAACTGCCGTCGAAGCCTTAGTGGGTCAAGGCTTTATTAGGCCTTTAGGTTAAACGGATCTAAAACGGTGGCCCAATATACTTAAGTTACAACCCGAACCCGGACCGAAGTCTATTTTACCAAGGGCTCTTAGCCCATTCGGTAATTTTGCTTAAACCGAACCCTACCCGATACCGCTTTTATCGGTTTGGTTCCGGTACGGTTCTTCGGTACCGGATATTATGCCCAGGACTAGATATAGTTGTGTTTGAACCTATAATTTGTATAACCATATCATGACTGCATTTTTAAAAATTAACTAGAAATATAATAAATGTATTAAATGAATATATAAAATTTTATTAAACAATTAAATTACTCATATTAATTTAAATAAAAAAATTGTAATATTTCTTCAATTTTAAAAATTATTATGAATTTCCTTTGTTATCAATTGAAAAAATACTAATTTAAAAAAATACCCTTCTATGGTATCCATTTTCAAAAATACCCCCTTTTAATAAATATAATGATTAATTCTAAACCTAAACCCCAAATACTAAACTCTACCTCCTAAAATTATATCCTAAATGTAAACTAGAGAACCCAAACCTAAAAAAACTTAATAATAATTTATTTAACATATTGTAATTGTGTAAAAAAAGCAAATATGAAAATGCTCATAAAAACGGTATTTTTGAAATTGTATCTCAAAAAGGGCATTTCTATCAAATTCTCAATTTATTTTGTTATGTTATAAGACATATATGTTATAAAATACTGAATTTTCCTATAATTAAAGAGAAATACCCTTAAATAGCATTTAAACAATTTTATGGACAATTAGATCACACTCTAAGTCGGTTGAACCTTAGAATGGACTAAGCATCTCACCTTGTTTCTTGTGGGTTTTAGATGTCTTCAGGTGATTCAGGTTGCGGGGATGGTTCAGGAGATGAGGGGCCGAGACATGAGGGTTGTAATCATCACAATGGGTATTTGTCGACGGAGTCAGAGAGTAGTCATGAACCAATAGATCCAAACACTTGGAGTGAGGAATGGCGATTGATCGAAGAAGGGGACAGTATGTCTATTGAGACCGATCCATCTGAGTGTCTAGACGAAACAGAGGAGGTAGAAGTGGATCAGGATGAGCAGACAGTTGTATTGGAGGTTGGTGAGCCGAGTCGTATCCAAGTTAGGATGGATGCGCAAGGAAATTTTCAGACCAATCCAGTTGGAGATCAGGGAGAGACGGAGGTGGAGCTCGCCGATAAGTTATAGAAGTTGTTGTTAGAACTTGTGGAGGATCATTATGAAGAGGTTAATCCAGAGGACTATATGAGAGAGTACCCGGAGGCAGTCGAGAGGATTCTGAACTTCTTGACGGAGATGTATGTGCCAGAAGGAGTTGCTGCTAGTGGGAATGGAGTGACACCCAAGACCGGAGGTACCTGTACGGGACAACCAGTGGAGGAAAAAGCAGAGACGGTCGCAGAAATTCTTCGAAGGTTGAACGAGTTACACTCACCGGAAAGAGCGGATGGAGTTGTGGGTGAACCTATAGTACCGGAGGCCGAGAGACAAAGGAATCCAGGTGACGGAGACTCTAATTCGGAGGACCCGACAACGAGAAGGGAAGTGTTTGTGGAGGTGATCGAAATTTTGTCAATTGATGACGAGAGGATACCAACTTTGGTGGTGGAATCAAGAGGTGACCAAGACATAATGCCAAGAGACCAAGACCAAGAAGCTGTCGCGAGTGTGGAGCCTAGAGAAGATTTGAGAACAAGGGCTAGTTCAAGCCGAGATGTGAGAAACCAAGGCGGGCAAGATCAATTAATGCCAGACTAAGTAGTACCAGACCAAATTGTGCCGAGACACAACAGTCCTATACGAGCCATACCGTTGTAGATGGTGTTAGCCGAACAAGAGGAAGAACCAAGAGACTTAGAATGGGAGAGGATGTATGAGTTAAGAAGATTAAACCGGAGTCATGTAAGGTTTGAGGAAGGAGAAAGCAGTTCAAAGAGGCCAAGGACGTCCTATAAGGAGATGCAACTGAGAGAGCAGCAGGAAGCGCAGTCTGTGACTACGCAACCAAGAGGCAGGCTGAGGACTAGAGCTACTGCCCGGAAGAGAGTGGTTTATCCAAACCAAGTCCACATGAGGAATCAACCTTATTGTGATCTGTGCGAGGGAGTTGGACATTGGACCAGAAACTGTTGGAGGACAACACTTCGACGTATGTTTTCCATGGAGAATACGGTGTGTGAGGATTGTGGGATGCGAGGGCACTTTGCCTATCAGTGTCCGAACCCGGAGTACGTGAAGCACTCAAGGCCTTGTGATTCGTGTGGTATGCCGGGACATTTGAACAACCATTGCTGGAGGGAAAGACCACAACGTCCGTTGATCCTAGATCATATCATATGTACCGAGTGTGAGGGAAGTGGACATTTCCCTCCTAGCTGTCCATACCGAGTTGTGCGAGAAAGATCGAACCCATCAAGCCAACTTGTGCATACGGGGGAGAACCCGTTAGACCGAGCTATTCGAGATGAAGAAGAACCGATGAATCAAGCTGGAACCTCATTGGCTGGCGCCTCTACCTCAACCGAGTCTCCCGCTGAACCGTTACCTGATGAACCGGCTAGGGCGTGTGTGTGCACTTGTGAAGAGTGTACTAGGCCCAGGAACCAGTAGATGGTTGGGAGTAAGGGAAGTGTTCCTTTTGAATCTGTGTGTAAGGGTTGGATAGTTTTTCCTTGTGTTATAGGTTTCTAGACTTAATCTTTGTTGTGTTGTCTAGGATCCAAACCCTTGAAGTATCGACTAAGTGTTGTAGAACCTCATATCTTTTTAAGTACCTTGTGTTCTTTAGCCGTGTTGTTGTGTTGTTAAAACTGCTTGCTAACCTTTGCTTGTTTAAAATGCTTGCTTTGATTGTTGCTTGAGTTTTATAGGTTGCATAGTTAATTTCATAATTAGCTTGCATTGCTTCAACGCGATTGATGAGGATTCACGTAAGTCACCACAAAGCGCGATCAGACAAAGAGAAGAAGTTCAAGAAAAGTTCAAGAGAGTTCATCCAAGAAAGGACAATCAGTTTAAAAAGGAAAGAAAGAGAAAAGAGCAAAAAGAAAGAAATGATGGAGGAGGATGAGACAGATTCAAAAAAATCGAGATAGCAAAAGAGCGGCGCAAATCAATCGAAATGGCAAAACAACTTGAGAAGGTCAAACCAAGTATAATCAAGGAAGTAATGTGTGATCCAAGAATTAAGTGCAAAAGAGGATGCAAGAAGATAACGCGGAGAAGACGAAAATTGTCTATGAATAGACAAAGAGAGTGCAAGAAAATAATGGAAGTCAACCAAGGAAGGTTAAAACATAGTTTATGTTTTGGGGCCAGTAAGGTTCTGCTGAACCAAGTGTAGCAAGGAGTTGGTGGAAATATGGGAGTTGAACGAGAAGTTTGCAATCAGAGGCAAACATTGAAGATGGGGAAGTCAATATTTTCTACCAAGATCATTCGAGCAGGTTCAGAACTAAAGTCAATCAAGGACAGTGAAGATATAAGTCAAGGAAATGGAATTCAAGTAATTTGCGGGAGAAGCTATATGAAGACGAAGGAATCAAAAGAAGTTAAAATCCCAAGGAGTGTGAAGCTAAAGGAATCGGAGAAATGAAAATGAGTGTAAGGTTAAAGGAACCGGAGGAGCTGGAGGAGCAAAATTTTTGTGACCAACAGAGGAGAGAATACGAAGTCATAGGATGAGCATATCAAGATGGTGGAGTGAACCAAGTTATAATACGGAGGAAAGAGAAGAGTCAAGAAAAGCTGAAGAAAGAGAAGTAATGAATATAAAGTAGTGGACAAGCCATGGTGCAATATAGCAAAAGCCTTAGTATTCGAAGAACTTGAAGAATATGAGGAGCCAAGTGGATGCTGGAGATGAAGAAGCTTTTCCAAAAGTATCAGCCGATGGTGTAAGTGGAGCAAGTGTCGAATGGAGTAGACCTTGTCACCGAAAAAGCCAAGGAGAAATGTAAGGAGTGTAACCATACAGACGTATTTCGATAAAAGTGTCAATGTGATGGTAACCACAAGACGGGGACGTAGATGTCGTGAAGCATCGACATCACAAGAAGAGTAGGAGAAGGCTTGAGAATTCGGGGACGAATTCTTATAAGGGAGGGAGAATGTAATGACTCTCACCAAAAGGTAAAAATTCAAAATAAAAACCCCTGGCCAAAGGACTGGAAAGGACATAAAGGGAAGGCAAGTAAGGAAGGTAGAAGAATGACGGAAGGAATATCCGAGAAATTCTGGACAGATCGAGAGATGGCCGATGGTACCATGTACAATGTACCGTACCGGACGTACGTACAGCGGATGTACCAGACGAACGCTGAAGGGAATTCGAGAAAATTCGAGCAGACCGAGAGATGGCCGTGTTGTCTGAGACGTACTGCCCAAGTTGACCGAGACGTACTAAGCGGATAGTACCCGAGGAGCCGAGAGAAATTGCCGAAAGGACCGATAGTACCCGAGGAGCCGAGAGAACTGTCCGAGCGATGACCGAGAGGAGGGTCCGAGCGAGACTGAGAAATGACGAGAACTGTCGAGAGCGTCGGACGAAGTGACGAGTTTTGCCGGAGAAAGCAAGAAATCGTGTGCCTTTGTAAAGCTGACCAATCAGATTACATGCACACAAGCAGAAAGAATTTTGGTGTTTTAAATGGAAGGTCGCGAGGGGATTGGGTGGTGTAATCCACGCGCCACATGCAAACAAAGAGAGTGCCACTTGTCAAAACGCACTAAGGAATAAGAAGGAGAAGTCGAGCCTATAAATAGAGGTCTTGCGATTTCATTTGTGGTTTTTCTCTCATTTTCTCTCATTTTCTCTCATTCCTCCCAAACACTAAAACACTAAAGCTTTGTTCTCTCAAAGCCGAGAGAGAGAGAGAGAGAGAGAGAGAGATCATCGAGAGATATTGCTTACACCGAGAGAAAAACAAAGGAGAGATCATCGAGAAGGAGACGGTGTTGGTGTCAAAATCAAGTCGAGAAAGAGACAGTGTTTGTGTCGGGGACAAGCCGAGAAGAGACGGTGGTTGCGGCGAGGACAAGCCGAGAGAACTGTCTGAGTATGGCCGAGAGAGCCGATGGTGTCCGAGCGAGACCGAGAAATGTCGAGAACTGTCGAGAGCGTGGGACGAAGGGACGAGTTTAGCCAGAGAAAGCAAGAAATCGTGTACCTTTGTAAAGCTGACCAATCAGATTACATGCACACATGCAGAAAGAATTTTGGTGTTTTAAATGGAAGGTCGCGAGGGGATTGGGCGGTGTAATCCACGCGCCACATGCAAACAAAGAGAGTGCCACTTGTCAAAACGCACTAAGGAAGAAGAAGGAGAAGTCGAGCCTATAAATAGAGGGCGTGCGATTTCATTTGTGGTTTTTCTCTCATTTTCTCTCATTCCTCCCAAACACTAAAGCTTTGTCCTCTCAAAGCCGAGAGAGAGAGAGAGAGAGATCATCGAGAGATATTGCTTGCGCCGAGAGAAAAAACAAAGGAGAGATCATCGAGAAGGAGACGGTGTTGGTGTCAAAATCATGTCGAGAAGGAGGCGGTGTTTGTGTCGAGGACAAGCTGAGAAGAGACGGTGGTTGCGGACGAAAGCGGACGAAGAGTGGGAAGCCGTTTGACGCGAAGGAGAAGATTGTCTGATCCGCGGTGCAGTGAAGTCCATCCATCATCCGTTGCCCCAAGGTGAGTTCTGTGGTTTAGTGTGCCGTGCTGCATGGATCTTTAGATCCTTGCGGTCACCATTTGCGTGTTACATGTAGACTAGATTCATGTTAGAATCGGTTTAATTTGATACATGCGAAATATAGTAGGAATCATGCTAGATTCATGTTTAAATGCACATAGAATTTGAGTTAGGAATCACCATGAGAAAATGAACTTGGGTGCATGTTAAGTAATTGGAGTAATTAAAATTTGGATAAAAAGATTGCATGCATGGTTAAATTGTGAAGATTTTACTTGCAATATTTCTTGCATAAAATCGGTTGCATGCATGAAGTAAATTGGTAGAATTTACTTGCAATTGTTATTGCATAATTTGGTTGAGGTTAGTTGCATGATTAATTTGACATAAAGGATATAAACGGTTAAATCAAACTGGCTTGCATGCGTAAAAGAACTTGTTGCATTAATTTGCTTAAGTTGGATAAATCGGTTGCATGCATGTAGAATGATTGTTGCATGTTTTCTTGCTTGAATTTCTTGCTTGTGTTGCTTGATTTTTCTTGCTTGATTGGTTGGTTTATTTTACCAAAGTCTCTTGAATTTGTTTCTCGAGTCCTAGCTAGAATATAGTGTCGATCTTCTGTTCCAAATACGGTTCTGTCTCGCGAGAGTTCCCGATGACCACTCGCGCGGGACAATGTCACGGCTAGCTAGCTACTAGCGTGACCGTTACTTGACGATGTAACCTTTGGGGGCTCATGCTGGTTACCTTTGTGGTTTCAACATGGGAAGTGTTGTGGAATGGAACAGATTATCGAGGGCCCACAGGTGAAGGAGTCTAGGGTATTTCAAGCGTCCCTTGTTTTATTTTAGTCATCCTTGCGAGTCGTGTAAGAGTTAAGAGTCTATTGTGTCCAAGTGAGGATGCCTATGAGCAGTCCTTGTACCTCTAGTCATCTTTCTCTGTGTCTAGCGAGTATAGTTCGTCCGAGTATAGTCGTGTCGTTCTAACTTCTCTCGCTTGTTTATTATTGTTGCTTCCGCTTTGTTTCTGTTGCGTTGCTTTGATTACTTGCTTGCTAGTTTGCCTTGCTTGTTTATTTGCTTGCTGGGGTAGTCGGGTTGGGAAGTAGAATCCCGTTTAGGAGAAAGGGGTGCCCGAGCTCACTGAGTAATCTTAGATTACTCATGATATTATTTTGTTTTGCAGGAAGCCTAAGTGAGTCTAGAGCTGGAGCAAACATTAGGATGCCGGATAGGGTTTTCTTGTGTTCTTTGTAAAACCCTATATTTTCATAAGCGATTTATGACAAGTTATCCGACTATCTTTATATATTGCTTTAATCATTTATTTTCAATGTAATAAACTATTGAAGTAATATATTCGGTTTTCGGGAAAAGCATGGCAAGTTTGCAAATGGTACTCGGCCTTGTCCGGGTCAATACAACGCACCAGACCGCAAGGGTTGCAAAGCCTAAGTAGTCTCGATTGCGGGTGGAATTGTGCTAGGGAGGACCGGTCGGGAAGTCTACAGCTTCCGTCCCTCGACTGGATCACCTTGGTACAGTTCCCATAGTGGCGTTCCGTGGCTGTCCGATGGCCTGCGTGGTCATAGAACGGTTCGGGGGCGTTACAACGGTGGTATCAGAGCGGTGTTTTCGAACCCGCGAGCACTTGTGCATTTCAAACTTTTATCGAGTAAATGTGTCGCAAAAACACAAATTTTATACGGTTGTTTGGTTGTCTAGTTTTAAGTTGAACCTTAGAATGGACTAAGCATCTCACCTTGTTTCTTGTGGGTTTTAGATGTCTTCAGGTGATTCAGGTTGCGGGGATGGTTCAGGAGATGAGGGGCCAAGACATGAGGGTTGTAATCATCACAATGGGTATTTATCGACGAAGTCAGAGAGTAGTCATGAACCAATAGATCCAAACACTTGGAGTGTGGATTGGCGATTGATCGGAGAAGGGGACAGTATGTCTATTGAGACCGATCCATCTGAGTGTCTAGCCGAAACAGAGGAGGTAGAAGTGGATCAGGATGAGCAGACGGTTGTATTGGAGGTTGGTGAGCCGAGTCGTATCCAAGTTAGGATGGACGCGCAAGGAAATTTTCAGACCAATCCAGTTGGAGATCATGGAGAGGCGGAGGTGGAGCTCGCCGATAAGTTACAGAAGTTGCTGTTAGAACTTGTGGAGGATCACTATGAAGAGGTTAATCCATAGGACTATATGAGAGAGTACCCGGAGGCAGTCGAGAGGATTCTGAACTTCTTGACGGAGATGCATTCACCAGGAGAAGAAGTTGTTGTTAGTGGGAACGGGGTGACACCCGAGATCGGAGGTACCAGTACGGGACAACCAGTGGAGGAAAATACCCTAGAGAGAGCGGATGGAGTTGAGGGTGAACCTATAGTACCGGAGGCCAAGAGACAAAGGAATCCAGGTGACGAAGACTCTAAGTCGGAGGAGCCGACGACGAGAAGGGAAGTGTTTGTAGAGGTGATCGAAATTTTGTCAAGTGATGACGAGAGGATACCAACTTTGGTTGTGGAATCAAGAAGTGACCAAGATATAATGCCAAGAGACCAAGACCAAGAAGCTGTCGCGAGTGTGGAGCCTAGAGAAGATGTGAATACCACCGTTGTAACGCCCCCAAACCGTTCTATAACCACGCAGGCCATCAGACAGCCACGGAACGCCATTTTGGGAATTGTACCAAGGTGATCCAGTCGAGGGACGGAAGCTGCAGGCTTCCCGACCGGTCCTCCCTAGCACAATTCCACCCGCAACCGAGACTACTTAGGCTTTGCAACCCTTGTGGCCTGGTGCATTGTGTTGACCTGGACAAGGCCGAGTACCATTTCCAACTTGCCATGCTTTTCCCGAAAACCGAATATATTACTTCAATAGTTTATTACATTGAAAATAAATCCTTATAGCAATATATAAAGATAGTCTGATAACTTGTCATAAATCACTTATGAAAATATAGGGTTTTACAAAGAACAAAAGAAAACCATATCCGGTACCCTAATGTTTGCTCCAGCTCTAGACTCACTTAGACTTCCTACAAAACAAAATAATATCATGAGTAATCTAATATTACTCAGTGAGCCTGGGCAACCCTTTCTCCTAAACAGGATTCTACTTCCCAACCCGACTACCCCAGCAAGCAAATAAACAAGCAAGGCAAACTAGCAAGCAAGTAATCAAAGCAACGCAACAGAAACAAAGCGGAAGCAACACTGATAAACAAGCGAGAGAAGTTAGAATGACACGACTCTACTCGGACGAACTATACTTGCTAGACACATAGAAAGTTGACTAGAGGTACAAGGACTGCTCATAGGCATGCTCACTTGGACACAATAGACTCTTAACTCTTACACGACTCGCAAGGACGACTAGAATAAAACAAGGGACACTTGAAATACCCTAGACTCCTTCACCTATGGGCCCTCGATAATTTGTTTCATTCCACAACACTTCCCATGCTGAAACCACAAAGGTAACCAGCATGAGCCCCCAAAGGTTACATCGTCATGTAACGGTCACGCTAGTAGCTAGCTAGCCGTGACATTGTCCCGCGCGAGCGATCATTGGGAACTCTCGCGAGACAGAACCGTATTTAGAACAGAAGATCGACACTATATTCTAGCTATGACTCGAGAAACAAATTCAAGAGACTTTGCTAAAATAAACCAACCAATCAAGCAAGAAAAATCAAGCAACACAAGCAAGAAATTCAAGCAAGAAAACATGCAACAATCAACAAGCAATAGAATAACAATTCATGCGACTTATGATCATTCTACATGCATGCAACCGATTTATCCAACTTCAGCAAATTAATGCAACAAGTTCCTTTACGCATGCAAGCCAGTTTTAAGCAATTTAACCCATTTAAATCCTTTAAGTCTTATTAAGCATGCAACTAACCTCATCCAATTTTACGCAATAAAAATTGCAAGTAAATTTTACCAATTTACTTCATGCATGCAACAGATTTTATGCAAGAAATATTGCAAGTAAAATCTTCACAATTTAACCATGCATGCAACCTTTTTATCCAAAATTTAAGTACTCCAGTTACTTAACATGCACCCAAGTTTATTTTCTCATGGTGATTCCTAGCTCAAATTCTATGTGCATTAAAACATGAATCTAGCATGAATCCTACCATATTTCGCATGCATCAAATTAAACCGATTCTAACATGAATCTAGTCTACATTCCACACGCAAATGGTGACCGCAAGGATCTAAAGATCCATGCAGCACCACACACAAAACCACAGAACTCACCTTGGGGGCAACAGATGATGGATGGACTTCACTGACGCGGATCAGACAATCTTCTCCTTCGCGTCAAACGGCTTCCCGCTCTTTGTCTGCTTTCGTCCGCAACCACCGTCTCTTCTCGGCTTGTCCTCGACACAAACACTGTCTCTTTCTCGACTTGATTTTGACACCAACACCGTCTCCTTCTCGATGATCTCTCCTTTGTTTTTCTCTCGGCGCAAGCAATATCTCTCGATGATCTCTCTCTCTCTCTCTCTCTCTCTCTCTCTCTCTCTCTCTCTCTCACTCGGCTTTGAGAGAACAAAGATTTAGTGTTTTAGTGTTAGGGAGGAATGAGAGAAAATGAGAGAAAAACCACAAATGAAATCGCAAGCCCTCTATTTATAGGCTCGACTTCTCCTTCTTATTCCTTAGTGTGTTTTGACAAGTGGCGCTCTCTTTGTTTGCATGTGGCGCGTGGATTACACCGCCCAATCCCCTCGCGACCTTCCATTTAAAATTCTTTCTGCTTGTGTGCATGTAATCTGATTGGTCAGCTTTACAAAGGCACACGATTTCTTGCTTTCTCCGGCAAAACTAGTCACTTCGTCCGACGTTCTCGACAGTTCTCGTCATTTCTCGGTCTCGCTCGGACGCTCCTCTCGGTCATCGCTCGGACAGCTCTCTCGGCTCCTCGGGTACTATCGGTCCTTTCGGCAATTTCTCTCGGCTCCTCGGGTACTATCCGCTTAGTACGTCTTGGTCAACTTGGGCAGTACGTCTCAGACAACACGGCCATCTCTCGGTCTGCTCGAATTTTCTCGAATTCCCTTCGGCGTTCGTCTGGTACGTCCGGTGTACGTACGTCCGGTACGGTACATGGTACATGGTACCATCGGTCATCTCTCGATCTGTCCAGAATTTCTCAGACATTCCTTCCGTAATTCTTCTACCTTCCTTACTTGCCTTCCCTTTATGTCCTTTCCAGTCCTTTGGCCAGGGGTTTTTATTTTGAATTTTACCTCTTGGTGAGAGTCATTACATTCTCCCTCCCTTATAAGAATTCGTCCCCGAATTCTCAAGCCTTCTCCGTCTCTTCTTGTGATGTCGATGCTTCACGACATCTACGTCCCCGTCTTGTGGTTACCATCACATTGACACTTTTATCGAAATACTTCTGTATGGTTACACTCCTTACATTTCTCCTTGGCTTTTTTGGTGACATGGTCTACTCCATTCGACACTCGCTCCACTTACACCATCGGCTAATACTTTTGGAGAAGTTTCTTCATCTCCAGCATCCACTTGGCTCCTCATATTCTTCAAGTTCTTCGAATACTAAGGCTTTTGCTATATTGCACCATGGCTTGTCCACTACTTTATATTCTTTACTTCTCTTTCTTCAGCTTTTCTTGACTCTTCTCTTTCCTCCGTATTATAACTTGGTTCACTCCACCATCTTGATATGCTCATCCTACGACTTCGTATTCTCTCCTCTGTTAGTCACAAAATTTTTGCTCCTCCAGCTCCTCCGGTTCCTTTAACCTTACACTCATTTTCATTTCTCCGATTCCTTTAGCTTCACACTCCTTGGGATTTTAACTTCTTTTGATTCCTTCGTCTTCATATAGATTCTCCCCCAAATTAGTTTGAATTCCATTTCCTTGACTTATATCTTCATTGTCCTTGACTGACTTTAGTTCTGAACTTGCTCGAATGATCTTGGTAGAAAATATTGACTTCTCCATCTTCAATGTCTGCCTCTATTAGCGAATTTTTCTTCTTCGACTCCCATATTTCCACCAATTCCTTGCTACACTTGGTTTAGCAGAACCTTACTGGCCCCAAAACATAAACTATGTTTTAACCTTCCTTGGTTGACTTCCATTATTTTCTTGCACTCTCTTTGTTTATTCATAGACAATTTTCGTCTTCTCCGCGTTATCTTCTTGCATCCTCTTTTGCACTTAATTCTTGGATCACACATTACTTCCTTAATTATACTTGGATTGACCTTCTCAAGTTGTTTTGCCATTTCGATCGATTTGCGCCGCTCTTTTGCTCTCTCGATTTCTTTGAATCTGTCTCATCCTCCTCCATCATTTTTCTCTTCTCTTTCTTTTTTGCTTTTTAACTGAATTGGTTGCCCTTTCCTGGTTGAACTCTCTTGAACTTCTTCTCTTTTTGTCTGATCGCGCTTTGTGGTGACTTACGTGAATCCTCATCAATCGCGTTGAAGCAATGCAAGCTAATTATGCAATTAATTACGCAACCTATCAAACTTAAGCAACAATCAAAGCAAGCATTTTAAACAAGCAAAGGTTAGCAAGCAGTTTTAACAACACAACAACACGGGTAAAGAACACAAGGTACTTTACAAAAGATACGAGGTTCTACAACACTTAGCCGATACTTCAAGGGTTTGGATCCTAGAAACCACAACAAAGGTTAAGTCTAGAAACCTACAACACAAGGAAAAACTATCCAACCCTTACACACAAATTCAAAAGGAACACTTCCCTTACTCCCAACCATCTACTGGTTCCTGCGCCTAGTACACTCTTCACAAGTGCACACGCACGCCCTAGCCAGTTCTTCAGGTAACGGTTCAGCGGGAGACTCGGTTGAGGTAGAGGCAACAGACAGTTAGGTTCCAGCTTGATTCATCGGGTCTTCTTCATCTCGAATAGCTCGGTCTAACGGGTTGTCCCCCATATGCACAAGTCGGTTTGATGGGTTCAATCCTTCTCGCACAACTCG
Source organism: Camelina sativa (assembly GCF_030686135.1). NCBI lineage: Eukaryota > Viridiplantae > Streptophyta > Magnoliopsida > Brassicales > Brassicaceae > Camelina > Camelina sativa. Next base: position 12,897,406 of record NC_141885.1, read on the forward strand.
GTATGGACAGCTAGGAGGGAAATGTCCACTTCCCCCACACTCGGTACAACGGCTAGGTTCTGGAAACAATGGACGATCTGGTCTCGCTCTCCAACAATGATTGTTCAAGTGTCCCGGCATCCCACAAGTATCACAAGGCCTCCAATGCCTCATATATTCTGGATTCGGACAGCGATAGGTAAATTGCCCTCGCATTCCACATGAATCACATTCCACATTCTCCGGGGAAAACATACGTCGAAGTGCTGTCCTCCAACAGTTTCTGGTCCAATGTTCAACTCCCTCACACAGATCGCAATAAGGCTGGTTCCTCATGTGGACTTGGTTCGGATACACCACCCTCTTCCGAGCAGTGGCTCTTATTCTCAGTCAGCCTCTCGGTTGAAAAGTCACAGACTGCGCTTCCTGCTGCTCTCTCAGTTGCATCTCCTTATAGGACGTCCTTGGCCTCTTTGAACTGCTTTCTCCTTCCTCAAACCTTACATGACTTCGGTTTAATCTTCTTAACCCAGACATCCTCTCCCATTCTAAGTCTCTTGGTTCTTCCTCTTGATCAGCTAACACCATCTGCAACGGTATGGCTCGAATAGGACTGTTTTGTCTCGGCACAATTTGGTCCGGTACTACTTGGTCTGGCATTACTTGATCTGGTCCGCCTTGGTTTCTCACATCTCGGCTTGAACTAGCCCTTGGTCTCACATCTTCTCTAGGATCCACACTCGCGACAGCTTCTTGGTCTTGGTCTCTTGGCATTATGTCTTGGTCACTTCTTGATTCCACCACCAAAGTTGGTATCCCCTCGTAATCACTTGACAAAATTTCGATCACCTCCACAAATACTTCCCTTCTCGTCGTCGGCTCCTCCGACTTAGAGTTTCCGTCACCTGGATTCCTTTGTCTCTCGGCCTCCGGTACTATAGGGTCACCCTCAACTCCATCCGCTCTCTCCGGTGAGTGTAACTCGTTCAACCTTCGAAGAATTTCTGCGACCGTCTCTGCTTTTTCCTCCACTGGTTGTCCCGTACTGGTACCTCCGATCTCGGGTGTCACTCTGTTCCCATTAGCAGCAAGTTCTTCTCCTGGTGAATGCATCTCTGTCAAGAAGTTCATAATCTTCTCAACTTCCTTCGGGTACTCTCTCATATAGTCCTCTGGATTAACCTCTTCATAATGATCCTCCACAAGTTCTAACAGCAACTTCTGTAACTTATCGGTGAGCTCCACCTCCGCCTCTCCATGATCTCCAACTGGATTGGTCTGAAAATTTCCTTGCGCGTCCATCCTGACTTGGATACGACTCGGTTCACCAACCTCCAATACGATTGTCTGGTCATCCTGATCCACTTCCACCTTCTCCGTTTCATCTAGACACTCGGATGGATCGGTCTCAATAGACATATTGTCCCCTTCTCCGATCAATCGCCAATCCACACTCCAAGTGTGTGGATTTATTGGTTCATGACTACTCTCTGACTCCGTCGACAAATACCCATTGTGATGATTACAACCCTCATGTCTTGGCCCCTCATCTCCTGAACCATCCCCGCAACCTGAATCACCTGAAGACATCTAAAACCCACAAGAAACAAGGTGAGATGCTTAGTCCATTCTAAGGTTCAACCGACTTAGAGTGTGCTTTAATTGTCCATAAAATTGTTTAAATGCTATTTAAGGGTATTTCTCTTTAATTATAGGAAAATTCAGTATTTTATAACATATATGTCTTATAACATAACAAAATAAATTGAGAATTTGATAGAAATGCCCTTTTTGAGATACAATTTCAAAAATACCGTTTTTATGAGCATTTTCATATTTGCTTTTTTTACACAATTACAATATGTTAAATTAATTATTATTAAGTTTTTTTAGGTTTGGGTTCTCTAGTTTACATTTAGGATATAATTTTAGGAGGTAGAGTTTAGTATTTGGGGTTTAGGTTTAGAATTAATCATTATATTTATTAAAAGGGGGTATTTTTGAAAATGGATACCATAGAAGGGTATTTTTTTAAATTAGTATTTTTTCAATTGATAACAAAGGAAATTCATAATAATTTTTAAAATTGAAGAAATATTACAATTTTTTTATTTAAATTAATATGAGTAATTTAATTGTTTAATAAAATTTTATATATTCATTTAATACATTTATTATATTTCTAGTTAATTTTTAAAAATGCAGTCATGATATGGTTATACAAATTATAGGTTCAAACACAACTATATCTAGTCCTGGGCATAATATCCGGTACCGAAGAACCGTACCGGAACCAAACCGATAAAAGCGGTATCGGGTAGGGTTCGGTTTAAGCAAAATTACCGAATGGGCTAAGAGCCCTTGGTAAAATAGACTTCGGTCCGGGTTCGGGTTGTAACTTAAGTATATTGGGCCACCGTTTTAGATCCGTTTAACCTAAAGGCCTAATAAAGCCTTGACCCACTAAGGCTTCGACGGCAGTTTGAACTTGTTCTATCTTTTGTTTTATGTTGGTTGTGAGTTTATTGAACTTAATGTTATGGTATTTGGGTGTGCTATGGTGAAACTTAATGTTATGGTATTTGGTTGTGTTATGGTGAAACTTAATATTATGGTTTAAATTTATGGTTTAATCGGTTATTTTGGTTATTTACATGGATATTTATAATTTTAATCGGATATCTCACGTTTTAGTCGGTTATTTGAGTATTTTGGTTACTGAAAATACCCGAACCGATTATAACCCGGAAAAATTTCGGGTTATTTCGGATTTTGTATTGAAGTAGAAAAACGCTCCGAACCCGGCCAATTACTAACCGTACCGAACCGATTTTTTTGTAAATTACCGAATGGGATCTATTGGTCTTATACCGATTTACCCGAAACCGATTGGGTAGAACCGAAACCCGATTGGGTATCCGATTGCCCAGGACAAACTATATCTATTTGTAGATCCTAACTGTAGCTATTTACTTATCCATATCCCAAAAAATCACAAAGGTCTTTGCTGAAACCCTATTAACTTTATGGTACGTCTTCAAAGCTTTTTCCTTATGCATACGTTGCACAATTGTGTCTTGAGATCATCTATGTTCCTAAAATCATCATACTGAACATTTATGCTACCCAAATCCACCACTATTCGTAGTCACTCATCAAACTGTTAGCAAAAATTTATGCATAAACACAGATTCAGGCAAACGAAGAGCAAAAATTACCAGTTATTCACTACAAGAAAACATGGATTTGCCGACTACAAAAACAGTCACTAAGCAGTCGCAAACTACTTAGTTACGACTGATTGGTGACTGAAATATGTAGTCGCTAAATAGTGCATCGCTAAAATAATCAGTCGCCAAACAGTCAAGACGGAGCTACTAATTGGCGACTGATAATTGTGGTCATTCTTCCCTCGCCAAACAGTCGCTAAAGTTGCTACTGAATTTGCAACGCTTTAGCGACTGATCTGGTTACTCATTTGCGACTGTTTTGGTTGATGTTTTGTAGATCTGGGCATTCGGTTATTTCGGGTTATTCGGTTCAGGTTATTCGGTTTTTCAAAATTTCGGTTTTCTATAAATTCTGCCGAATTGAACCGAATAAAAATTTGGTTCGGGTTATTCGATAATCGGGTTATTCGGGTCGGTTATCAGATTTAAAATCAATTCTGAAATAAACCGAATTCTTTTCTAATTTGGTTTATTCGAACCGAATTAGAACAATTTATGATAATGGACCTTCGAAAATTACATTTACAACCCAATAAATCATGGGCCCTATACAATACACGAGCCCAAATTAGATAACAAAAAAAAACAAGTCCATAAATAATTAGGGTTCATGGACTCCACGCCGCTGCTCTCTTCCAAAGCCGCCGGATCAGCGACGCTAGCATTGATGATGGCATCCGATAGTAAGATCTCCCAGTGAAGAAATATGCCATGTCGAGATCACCTACAATTATCAAAACAAACAACATGCAATCCTTCATCTAAAACTGAAAAATAGGAATTCAACAACAAACAAAAAATGAAAATCGAGTAGATCTGAGGACTTACCAACCGTGAGTTTGGTGATGAGGAAACTACTAACAGAGAATCCAGCGATAAATGATCAAGAAACTTCGAATCTTAACCACAGATTCGTAGTCGAAGGGAATGGATTTTTTTACTATGGATTAGGGTGACAAGGCCAACAACGTTTCAATTCTCTCTTGAGGACGAGGGAAAAATAATATATCGACGGAGGAAAAGAAGATACATAAAAAAGGTGGGGAAGATGAAGCTAAGAACATAGGAGAATGAGAAAAGGGAACATAGAAGGAGGAGAAAAAAAAAGAGATTAGAAAAGCTTAGAACTAGGGTTTTTTCATTTTATATGGTGCGCCTATTAACAAATAAGAAATGGGTTTTCGTGTTTTGTTACGGCCCAAATTTTGTTAAGGCCCAAATTAATTAAAACAGTCGCTAAATAGTAGCTTTTTAGTCGCAATTTTTAGCGACTGTCAAACTGGTCTCCAAATTAGTCGCAAATTGGCGACTACACTAGGACATTATGCATCAGTCTCGAATTAGCGTCTACTAGGAGACTGTTTTATTTTAGTAGCCATTCAGTAGCAAAACAATCGTAATTCAGTCGCTTAATTTAGTGACTGTGTTTTTAGTCGCAACTTGCGGTCGGCAATTCCATATTTTCTTGTAGTGATTGTAAGGTCCTAGACTTTGGCATAAAGGAGTAAGAAAAAGCCATAGAATTAATAATCAAGAAATATATGAAGAATAATATTCTTTAAAAGAAAGATACTTATAAAAGGGACAATAATTGTTCAAGAAGCCATAGTTTAAGGACCAACATAAATTATTAAAACATAAGACATATAGAACAACATATATAGATGATAAGGATGATGATGCTGATGATGAGGATGATGATGATGTTGTTGATGATGATGATGAAGATGATGATGATGATGATGATGACGACGATGATGATCAAACAAATTGCATCGTGAGAGTGGATGAGGCTCTCGGAAGCTTCAACAAATCCTCTATGAGTTGCACCCTTTTGGAGTCAACCAGTGTCTTTGGGAAGTGGACTTTCAGCACTTGAAGCTGCTCCATTTTAAGTAGGAAGTGGCTGACATGCTTCAACTCGTTTTCAGTTCCTTGATAATACATGATACCCAAGAAGTTTACTTTGTTAGTCTGTGGAATGCGGATCCCATCAAACTCATGTTCATACGTGCAAGGGTACAATGCCTGAAGTATTACCATAAGAAACCAATTTAATTTAGTTTCATGCCATACTCATATATATAAAGTAAGTTTTTTGCTTCTTACCGAGAGCATCAAACGTTTTAGGTTTGGAGAATTCTCTAGCATAAGGGGCAGTAGCTCTTTCCAAACTCTTTCTTTGTAACCGTAAAACACCAAATCAAGGAGGTTCTTGAACACAGGTAGCCCACCTTTGCAGCATTCCGAAAGCACCTAAAAACACACACACACACATTATGTTATTTTTTTTTGTAAGTTCTAACCAAATGATAATGTGACCATGCACACAATGCAACTGACCTCAGTAGCAGAAAATGTCAATTGAAGCATCTTGACATTGCGTACCCCATTCATGAGAACCGTCACATTCGGTTCAAATGGCTCATCACAATGTTCAGGTTCTAGGAAATGAAGATCCAGTGTAGCTTTGACAAGTGAATCCAAATTACAACGACAATACTTATGCCGGGCATAATCAGCATAGAAGAGGTCAACAAGATTTGGTGCATCAAAAGAAATGAATTCGAACAGATGAACATCTTCAGCACATTTAGAGATGATAGAAAGTCTCTTAAGGCTTTTGCTGGAAATGATTTCTGGTGTTCCAAAAAAATACTTGTGGTGTATGGTTAAGTCCTCAAGTGCAGGGCAACCAGCAAGAAGCACATCAGACAACTCTGTTCCCATAAACCAAACAGAACGAAGGAAGAGAATCTTAAGTACCGGAAGAAACGTATTAGAAGGAACACAGTCGATGCTAAATTCTTTTCCTAATATTAGCTTCACCAATGTTTTGCTGACGAATAAATTGGATGGAAAATGAGTCCGCCTATGAAATGTTAAGCATAGATGCAGCTCAGAGACACCTCGGTCAAGGGTATTTATTATCCAGTCGTCAACATGATCCTCGCCAGGTTCCTCTCCACATTTAAGTGAGACCTTGTTGATAGGTTGAGGGCCTTGCAAATCCAATGTTCTATCCACAAAATCCTTGAAACTCTCTCTGATTTCGTCCATATCATCTTCACCTACATCTTCCCAGTTCAAAAAGTCGGAGTCGTCAAAGTCGAGATTCTGCCGGATAACAAACAAAGTCCTCCACCTCTTGGCGAGAACAGAAGTTGAAGCGGCCCGTTTGGTTGGAAGGAAGGACAAGATTTGGACAAGAAGTTCGTCTGGAAGACAATTCAATGAAGTCATAGAGACAGAACTCATCCCTAGTTGTACCTGAAACATGAAAATTGAGGTCTATCACTAATTAACACATTCCAGCAACCACCAATATGCCACAAGTATGTAAAGGACAACACACTTTAGAGAAAATGGAACATTCCGACAACCTAGACAAAACTCAAAATTGACACCACAAAACAGAAGATAAGGAGATGGTTCCCACACAGACAAATAGATACAGTTTCCATTTTGAAAAAAATTACATTAGAGAGAGACTTTAAGACTCATTAAACAAAGCTACTAAGCCAAAGCTTTTAGGTTTAATTTAAACACCAAAACCCTAAAATTTCAAGCTTTATCTCCAGGAGACATGAAAATAAATTCATCAAATTGAAAACGAACTCAAGAGATACTTACAAGAACAACAACTTCTTCTCAATTTCCCATTTTCTCAAGGTTTAGTTTTGTGATTTTTTTGTCTCTTTTTTTTCTGTGGTCTTGATTGGTTTTTAGGATATTTATAAGGTGGATGATAATGGAGCTTATCAGTAATTGGATAAGTTATCACTTAACTCATCATCTAATTGGCTATAACTAGTAAGAATTTGTGTAAAGTTGCCATGTGGGAAATTGTATTTTCTTCTGATTTAGGTAACTTTAGTGATTTAATTATATATATATATATATATAATTAGATTATATTAATTATAAAGATTATAAAGTGTAAATGGAAAGATATATAGTTCAAATAATAGATAGAGAAAAATCTACAATATTGCTTTCGGTGTTGCTGTTATATATAATAAACCTTTAAATTGATATTAGGTAGAGTTATCATTGGCATAACTTCAGTGTATCCTATGTTTGATTTTATTTCGTTGATGCTGAAGAAATATTGGTACAACTTGATTGTGTGGATCTTATTGTCACGGGTCAGGGAACAGGGCTAGCTGGGGTAGAAGATGGGACGCAGGAAATATAAAGAGAATAGCCCAAAACCTATTTTGTGTGTTTTGTGTTTCCTTTGAAAGAAGCAACAACATTCCCAGAGTGGAAAAGACTTCAAATCTAATTCATATAAGGACTAGGAGAATTTGAAGCTAATAAATATAAGTGCAGAGGGTTCACAATAGATCATCACAACATAAGAAGCTACTGAGAGAAAGGGCTTTCGGGGTGTTTCGACTTGGGAAATATATGGTTCATGGTTGTCTTCACCGTATCCAATTGTCATTTCGAGGTAGTACTCGGAAGCAGGGCATATAGTATGGAAGGAAACTAAGTGTGTTGAGGTGAACTTTACTTGAGCGTCACAACAGAATCTTGTAGCTCTAAGGAAAGTATAATTGTTCAAAATAATTTTTTATTAGTGTTTTACGAATCTTCATAATCCATATGCTAGCATCTCCCATTTCCAACACAAGCAAAAAATGCAAATATACACTAACATAACCCTATCAATGGTATTAGTAGTTCTTCTAAAACTCTCTCTCGGAATTTACTAATACACATATATACTTAAACATGTAAGTGACATCATACATATATTCAGTACTTCCATACCCATAAGAAATCTAATACATACAACACTACTTTACTTGAGTGTCAGCAAGTAGACTAATTGGCAAAAGAGACCACCAACAAGACATATTTTTATCGTTTATAAAGGTCAAGCCTACCTACCTAAATTCACCACTAGTTCCTGTGAGCATATACTTACTCTCCTTAGTAGTTTACGAAAATTCTATGGCTCAACCATTAAACACATACTAAGCAAAGAGAATAATCGCAATACCAACCCATGAACAAAACAAAGCATCAGATAATCACCTTATGAAGTTGAAAATTTATCATTTATGTTATTAATATCACCATAGCAAGAACAACTAGTTGAATCCACCATTTAAGCTACTTCTCAGAGAGATTCACAACAAATTCTATGGTGTAATGATCAAATACATACTTATCAAAGACGTCAGAGGAGATACCAAACTCAGGAAAAATGCAAAGCATCAAAGAATAATCAAATGCTATATACCTTATGAAAGGCGGAACTTCAGGTCAGCAACAACCACAGTGATATCACTTTTTCAACCCTGCTTTGCAAAACCTGCAAAATCGAAATCCCATATGAGTGAGAGTGAGAGAGAGAGAGAGAGAGAGAGAGAGAGAGAGAGAGAGAGAGAGAGAGAGAGAGAGAGAGAGAGAGAGAGAGAGAGAGGGAGAGATGTTTAAGGTTCAATTTAAAACCTATGACAGAAGAATCATTTATTAAATTGATAACAAACAAGACTTAGATATGATAAAGCTGCATATCTTTTCTTCATGTCTCGCATCCTTTATTCTGAATTTTATCCTCTTTTAAATTTTCTTTTTTTTTTATGAAACAGGCTTCTATTCTTCTTGTATCTTTCAACAAAAATGATTTTTAATTTCTACCAAAAAAAAAAAAGATTTTTAGTTGTGTTTCAATTTAACTTTGAAGTTAGAGAATTTTTAGGTTACTTTGATATCCCTTATACGGAAGCTTCGTCCTAAGGTTTTTGGGAATTTTTGGAAGTGTAAAGAAGCACAAAACAAAGGCGATTTCGAAAGGAAAAAAAATTATTTGAATGCATTTTGGAAGCGCTCAGATATTTTATGATTCTTGATTTGGAAGCGTTTAAAAAAAAATTGGAACCATGTGAATCTTTTATATATTTTCACTTAACTAGAAAGCCACAATTAATTAGTTTAAAAGTTATAAAGAAATGTGAATCTTTGTATTTCTTCTCTAAGAATATCACATTTGTATATTATTAGAATACTAGGGATTGACCCGCACATACATGCAGAGTTAATTTCAAAAACTAAGTTTGATAATCAGTTTGTGAACATACTTTCTTTTAGGAATCATATTAATTTGCTTTTAGTTTGATTTAGAAAAAATGATTGTATTTGTTTTTGTAATTTAGTAAAGATAACTACACTAAAATATAGTAATAGAAATGTGGTAAGTTTAATCGGGACAAAAACCCGTCCCGTCCTATCATAATGGATAGAAACCATTAAAAACGTTTAAACCCCATTAAAGACAAACACAAATATTTTAAAAGTGGAAATAATTTATATTTCCTTTTATCATGTCCCATTTTATCTTTTAGGCATTCTCAAATGCATGCCGTATGAAACAATGCTCCCAATATAAGATATTCCCGATATATGAAACAATTTGTATTCCTTAAAAATGGGACAAAACAAAAACAAAAATTCCTCAAGTCCTGTTCCGGACAAACACAATATAATATATTGTATATTGTATATTTATCGAGTATAATATACGTACGTGCACGAATATGTTTGAAACCAATTTATATGATATAATATTTATAATCAGACTCGGACAAATTGAGTTTTTCGTTTAATTTTTGGTTTAGTTTCAATCTGAGTTATTATACAAATGTGAAAGAATAATAGTTTTACCATTATTTTAAAATTCGGAAGGACAAAACGGTGGGCTGGGATCAAACTGAACCGGATAAATGATTAGTTAGATTTCTACTAAATTTGTGAAATCGTTAACAAGGATAAAATCTGTCTGAGACAAATCCAAATATTTAGGGGTAGACGTAATTTTTTTTTCCCTTTTGTCATGTCCCATCCAATTATGTCATACACTCTTTCCTAAATTCATGTTGCGTAAGAAAATACATTTCCAATATAAGACATTCCGAATATGAGACACATTTTATTTACGATTAGAAACGACATGAAGCAAAAACAGAAATTTTCGACCTCCCTTATGGAGTAAACACAAACACAAATATAGTATATTTCTATATCATATGTTATAATATAAATATTACAAAATTTAATTGATTTTTTTCTTCATATTAATTTATATATGATTCATCTAGTTTAAAAATTTTTATTGTTATAGAACATACTATGTATTTAATTTTTATTTTGAACTTATGCTAGTTAAATTGAAAAATAGTAAGATTTTTTTTTGAGAAATTTAATTGTATTATAACATGTAAGAGACATTGCAAAAACATAACACATAAGTGTTTATTATAATTATTTTTAACAACATTATTGTAGTAATTTTGGCACTAATGTCTTTGAATTAGATACATATGTTTTGTATCCTATTATTAAAAAGTTCAATTATAGTATTATTATTTTTTGTGCAACAAAGATTAAATTATAAAGAAGGAAAAATATCACTTTATTCCAATTGTCAATTTCCCATGAATCTTCTGTATCACTAATTGTGAAAAAACCAAGAGAGAGAAAGGGAAAGTTTTTTTTTGGAAAAAAGATGGCTAACTACACCAACTATAGGAGAATACATGGTCAAACATATCAAGTATATTATTGTATCCTCAACTACACGAAGTATATATATTACATGGTCACATGCTTGAACTATGTGACGTTATGTGGTCAACACCATAAACATACAATCCGGTACATCGGTCGACTGATTCCGGCGAAGACCGACGTTGACTCCGGCAAAAACGGACGTTGACTAAAAAAATTGTATTCTAATTTTGTTTTAAAAAAAAATTATATTAAATCATTAATAGTTTTTCATGATTAAAATCATATTCAATTCGATAAATTAATATTTTTATATATCTCTAATGTATTCATTCTTATAATTAGTTAATTTTTATTTTTAAAGCTAAAATAATGATAAATTATAAATCATTAATAATTATTTTCAAGATATAAATCTTTGATAATAAGATTATTTAAATACTACAAAATCATAAAATCAAATTCAACTACTTTCATTATAAAAATAATATGCAAAAGATTGAGTATATGACTCTTTACTTTATAGTTTGCATAGTAAATGTTGTATAAAATTTTAGATACTTTTACTATAAAATTTGCATACTCTTAATAACATGTATACAACAACAAAATAAATTCACAATATTTACTTCTAATATATAAAAGATAAACATACAAAAAATTGATTTTAGCTAAACAATATAGAGGGTATGTTTGCAAAAGGGTATAAAATAAGAATATTTTTGCAAATACCTTTATATTACATCTTGAAAATCATGATCAATGATTTTTATTTAACTATTAGTTTATGTTTTAAAAATAAAAATTAACTAATTATAAGAATGAATACATTAGAGATATATAAAAATATTAATATATTGAATTGAATATGTTTTTAATCATGAAAAACTATTAATGATTTAATATAATTTTTAAAAAAAAACTTAGAATATAATTTTTTTAGTCAACGCTGGAATCAACGCCGGTCTTTGCCGGAGTCAACGTCGGTCTTCGCCGGAGTCAACGTCGGTCTTCGCCGGAGTCAACGTCGGTTTTCACTGGAGTCAGTCGACCAGTGTACCGAATTGTATGTTTATAGTGTTGACTACATAACGTCACATAGTTCATGCATGTGGCTATGTAATACATATACTTCATGTAATTAAGGATAAAATAGTATATTTGGTATGTGTGACCATGTATTGTGTTATAGTTCATTTAGTTAGCCATTTCTTTCCTTTTTTTTTTTTTCTCCATTCGATAGTTTCTCATCTTCGCACTCAAATTTTCAGATCCGATAGAAAATTTTGTTGTAATCAATCCGGACAGAATCTAGGACATGCAAGTCTCGGTTGCTTGACTTCAAACTGATATTTTTTTCATGCTTCAATTTTAAGATTCCGAACAGAAGTAAGCGATCCCGATTTTGAGTTTCTCCCCCTTTTCCAACCCATTGTTAATTAGATATATGCATCTCGAGGTTATGTTAGAATCATAATCTCTAGGCTATATATATGCAGGCTTATCATCGGTTCTCTATTTGTTTCCATTTATTGGATCTCTTAAGTTCTCTGCTGGAGAGAAAGCAAGGTATGTGTTTGATGTCTTCACATAATTTCTAATGCAATTACGATTCACATACATAAGTTATCTGATATATGTATATCTTTTAATTTTGCATGTGTTTCCAGGTTTTTGAGAGCAATCAAAGATAATATTGACATATATAACACAGTTTCGTAGCAAAACTTGATTAAAACCATTATTTCAGGTTCAATCGCTCTTCAATTTAGATTTTGTTTATTTATTAAGCTCTGCGACTCTAAATCTTCCTTAGTTAATAGTATCGTTAACTGCTTTGGTGTTTTGATGAAATTGATTGGAGTGTAAGTCTGCTCCAGCAAGAGTGTTTTCACTAAATCAATGTTTTTTTTTTTGTCAAAAGGCAATTCATTTCAATTAAACTGAGTAGTCGCGTACAAACATAGAGTCCTTTAAGATCGCTTTTGCTAAGGCCATCTTTATAAAAAGAACATAAGGGGTGTTCTTAGCCTAAAAAAAATAGAAAAATAATAAATAGTGGCTTAGAACACTTTTTTTAGCCTTTGATTTCCTTGTTCTTGCTTGTTTGTTGTTGTTTTCTGTGTTTTCTTGCTGGGGATTGGTTGCTACAGGCTTCTAAGGATGTTTCCGGCTTGGGTTTTGAGTATTGGACGAGTTGGTGGAGTTTGGGAGCGAGATTCGACTCTCGACTTCGCAGCGGATCGTAGTTGCAGGTGGAGTGTCGATCGACACCACTTGGTGTCGGTCAACACCAACAAAACCGCATCGATCGATATTGTGGGGTAGTGTCGTTCGACACCAATGCCAGTGTTGGTCGACACTAGACTGGTGTCGGTCGACACCTCCCTTCTAGCGAGATGATGTTTGTTTTCCTGGTTTGTATGTTTTGTTTGTTGTTTGTTTGGAACATTGGAATCAATGTTGCTTGTGTGTATAGCCTAGTAGATGAGAGGATTGTATCACTGAGTGTTTATCAAATACTCATGCATCTCAATTTGTGTTTGTGGTGCAGGTAAAGGCAAAGTGTGATCGTGGAATCAAGGCAATGAAGAGGAGGATGTTCTAGGGACTCGATTGGTTGTTGTCTGACATTGTTAGGTTGCTAGGATTGGGTCTTTAGAACGTGCTAGGTTGCCGGTTCCTTGTTTCCTGTTGTTTGACATTGGAATGGTTATGTTTGAATATTGGTTATTCTATTATTGAGCATTATTTGATATTGGTATTTGTTATTCCGCTGTTGTTTGTGATTGTGATTAGGTGGCTAGTGGGTATGGGACCACTAGTTGTAGTTATTTATTATTATTATTATATTATTATTATTTATTATTTTAAAAGAAAAAAAAACGGGTCAGGTCGTTTCACTAAATTAGGTTCAGTTTCTAAATGATTTAGTTTTTATAAAACAAAAAAAACGAACGAAAACCAAATCAAAAAACCGAACACGAAGCCCATTTATGATTGATATGCATGAGCATGAGACTGATATTGTGATGTTATACTTAAGGTGATGATGCTAGGTTTGTTACAATCATAATAGGTTGCTTATATCTTTATTCTTTACGAAAATCCACGATTCCCAGCATTGTTTAGCACCAAATTCACAAGCATTAATTCTACGGTCTGTACACATACTCCTTGGAAGTGTGACTGATATTTCAGTAATCGAAGCATCAATCTCGATTATCAGCTCACGCACTCTGCCATTAACAGCAGGTCCAACACATACTCCAATATCTATAACACCAAACTTCTGACCAAGTTTTAAACACACACACTTTCTAGAACCGGAGTGATCATGCAACAGCAAAAGAACATAGCAAACTGACAAAGCTAAATTTAGGAGACAAAAACATAAGAAAATTCAGATCGAACACCAACCAACAAACCAACAACATGTGAATTGACGACCACAACGTCAGTCGAGTATAAGATGACAGGCAGGTGAACGCCTTGACAAAAAATGCCAACTCCTTGATCATCTCAAATTTCTTGTCGAGGTCATGAGTCGATCTTGAGGAGATGGATACCTTTTTTAAACCGCTTCCGTTTCTTAAGATTACTCTTCTTCTCCTTCATATTGTAACCATTTTAAGGTTTCAAGACTTGATGACAAACATTTTGGAACTAAACACGGCTCAATCCAGTTATCCAGTTAGGGCGCTGTTTATCGGGAGGGAAATGTTGCTTGATTATTAGCAGAGTGGATTAGAACCAAGTCAACCAACACATGTACTGCCAAAGCCAAATGTATTAAAATCAAGTTTAGATCCATGCACCAACCTGTTCTAATTTGAGATCTCTGAGCATACACAAAAGTGTATTCAACCACTCTGGTTCACACGTGCATATTTCTAAATATACAAGACTTATAAGAAACAACCAACGGGGGTATACGTCTTATAAAAAGTACATGAGATATGTTAGTGGCAATATATTAAATATTTTGACCCAAAGATTGGAGAAATAAAAATCTGTAAGTTAGAGAGTGAAAATTAATTTACCTTTGAATCTAGTAACCATAAATAGTAACTGACTGAAATTATAGAACGCATAATCTTACTAACACAGGGATAAGCAACTAATTTATGTAACTGACTGAAGTTATAGAACGCAAAATCTTACTAACACAGGGATAAGCAACAACCACATCTGCCTCTACAATACTAGGCATTTCATTCTCAATGGTGCAAATTGTACAAACCCACCCCTTTAATCAACTTTATCCCATATTTTCATTTAGTAAGTAGATTATTTATATTTTTTTGTGTGAATAAACTAATTTATGTATACATATATATATATATATATATATATATATCTAAAATTCATTATTAAAATTTGTTAGAATAAACTAATATGCGACTAAAAACACAATCGCTAAATTTAGCGACTGAATTGCGATTGTTTAGCTACTGAATGACTATTAAAATAAATCAGTTGCCTAGTAGACGCTAATTGGAGACTGATGCATATTGTCGTAGTGTAGTCGCCAATTTGCGACTAATTTGGAGACCAGTTTGACAGTCGCTAAACGATTGCGACTAAAGAGCTACTATTTAGCGACTGCTTTAATAAATTTGGGCCTTAACAAAATTTGGGCCGTAACAAAATACGAAAACCCATTATTTTCGTTTTCTTCCCCGAACAAACCCTAATCTAACATTTCTTTTCTCATTTCTTCTTCTTCTTCTT
This sequence comes from Camelina sativa, assembly GCF_030686135.1. Classification (NCBI taxonomy): domain Eukaryota; kingdom Viridiplantae; phylum Streptophyta; class Magnoliopsida; order Brassicales; family Brassicaceae; genus Camelina; species Camelina sativa. The sequence goes on from NC_141885.1 coordinate 12,912,870, forward strand.
CTTCTTCTTCGAGACGAAACGGCGAAACCTCAAAACCCTAGATCTAAATTCCTCTCACTCGACGAAACCGTAAACCGTTGATGGCTGGAGTAAAGAAAAGAGGCGGAGGAAGAAGAAACCCCTCTAATCGAACCTCTGGAACCTCACAAACGGCGAATCGCAGACCCGCCAATCTTTCTCCCCAGTATACCTTCACGCCGGCGAACCATCGAGTTCCAAAGACTGATTCTCAGAGAACTCCTGTCCCAAACCTCCAGCCTCCAGCAAGACCTACACCTTCTTACTGAGACTATCCACCTCCGACAAATCTGTTCCAGCACTCGAGGAGCTTTCCCGGAACATCCCCTTCTGGCGAAGATCCAACCAGGCGTCCTTGATTGTGTTTGTTTGTGATTAGAATTTTTAGAATTTTGGATTGTTTGTGTTTGTTTGTGATTAGAATTTTACTTGGATTGATCGATTTGTTTGTGTTTGATTGGAATTTGACTACTGATTTGTTTGTGTTTGAAGGTTTGATAAAGACAAGTCATCACTTACCCGAAAGATTACAAAAGTGTTGACAAACAAGGTTGGGGTTGTGTTCCAAATGCAAGAAGAGAAGGTTACTTCTTGGAATTCGCGGTAAACTTCTACTCTTTTCAATTTGATTTCTGTATTTATAGCTTTTTTTCTTGTTTTTTTTATCACTAACACTAGTCTTCTTTTGTAGAAAACACACACTTGGGATCCCTCTCTAACCGGTGTGGTTCAAGCAAAGTTCTATAGCATTTGTCAAAACCGTATGAAATACATGGTTTCCAAGGCAACAGCTAAGCGAGAGGAAGTGAAACCGAGGTGGATTGAGAGAACTCTTTGGAAAGAAATGTGTGACTATTGGAACACATAAAAAGCCATGGCAAAGAGTGCAACCACTTCAGCAGCTCGAATGTCTGACCGTAATGGTCTTGGCCCTCACAAGCATGTATCAGGGCCGAAGGCTTACTTACAAATCGAACAAGAGATGGTGAGTTACATCATAACCTTTTCATTGTTTAATTACTTGACATCAAATGGTTCCTAACCTTTTCATTGTCTAACATTCCAGGAAGTAGAATTGGGAAGACCGCCAACTATTCCTGAAGTTTTTCTCAGGACTCATACCAAAAAAGATGGTACTTTTGTGGATAAGAAAGCGCAAGCAGTTCATAAGGCATATAAGAAAAGAAGGGAAGCTAAGTTGGCTGCTCAGGATAATGATGAGTCTTCAGATGGTACTTCACGTCTATCAGAGCTATCTCATGAGGAGGATGATGAGCTCTTTCTTCAGGTAATTTGCTTCTTTCTAATAAGCTATTAAGTTTTTCATTGTTAAGTAATTAACTTTTTCTCTCTGTTTTGTGTATGGAGTCTACTTACATAAATGATAGAGGAACATACTTTGGAGTTGGAAGCCTAGGAAGTTACATCAACGGGAAGTGGAAGTACCCTGGAAGCTCTTCTACTTTCACAACCCTACAACAACAGCTTGAAGACGCTAATCGCAAGATAGAGGAACAAGCAGCTCTACAAGCAGAGCGTGACGCAGAGGCTTCACGGGTTGCAGCTGAGGCTTTGCGGGTTGCATCTGAGCAACAAGAAGAGATCTCACGCTTGGCGAGCTTCCTCAAGACTAACCCAAACTATGTCACCTTCCTTGAGTCTCAAACCAATGACCTAAACCCTGCTGATTTTCAAAGTTAGGTTCCCTCATGTAATATTTGCAACACTCTTGGATATTTGGATGTTTTTTGGAACTTTTGCAACTTTTGTAAAAACATGGTACTTATGTATTTGTTTAATTTCATGTTTGTTATGTTTTAGTACATGTTTTCTTAATCAGTTTTGGTATTACAAAATCAAATAATACATTTTTACCAGAATTTTTTTAAAAAACATGATAATTAAACAGTCGCAAAACAGTCACCAAAACGTAAACAAAACAGTACCCAAACAGTCGCAAATGAGTAACCATAACAGTCGCTAAAGCGTTGCAATTCAGTCGCAACTTTAGCGACTGTTTGGCGAGGGAAGAGCAACCTCAATTATCAGTCGCCAATTAGTAGCTCCATAGCGACTTTTTAGCGACTGATTTTTTTAGCGACGCACTGTTTAGCGACTACGTATGTCATTCGCCAATCAGTCGTGACTAAGTAGTTAACGACTGTATAATGACTGTTTTTGCAATCGGTAAATCCATGTTTTCTTGTAGTGTGTTCTACCTATAAAAGCTTTGCTTTCCTAAACTATTTGAAACACGGAATAATTAATAACATTTTATAGAACAAACATCACGGTCCTCTTCTTCACCTTGTCTTTTAATACCATCACCAACACAATTCCCTCAAAAGATAAGGTGAAGATGAGTGACCTCCAAGAAAAACAAAATGCTGTGGATAAGTCGTCTTCTTCATCGTCGACGGCAGTTGTTGATGGCCCATCACCACTTATCTTCTATAGCTGCTGGTATCCAGTTTGGTTGGGCTCTTCAGTTGTCTCTGCTAACTCCGTACGTGCAACTTCTCGGGGTTCCACACAAATGGTCATCTCTCATCTAGCTATGTGGCCCAATCTCCGGCCTTCTTGTCCAGCCAACCGTCGGTTACTACAGCGATCGATGTCAGTCAAGATTCGGTCGTCGTCGTCCTTTCATCGCCGCTGGCGCCTTTCTAGTGGCCGTTGCTGTTTTCTTAGTCGGTTACGCGGCTGATTTTGGCCACAGCTTGGGAGACAAAGTCGACGAGCCTGTAAAGTCAAAAGCCGTCGTTATCTTCGCACTCGGGTTCTGGATCCTGGACGTGGCTAACAACACTCTCCAAGGACCTTGCCGTGCTTTCCTCGGTGATTTAGCAGCTGGAGACGCTAGGAAAACGCGAACCGCAAACGCGGCTTTCTCTTTCTTTATGGCTGTTGGAAACGTTTTGGGATACGCGGCTGGTTCATACAGTCACCTCCACAAGATCTTTCCTTTCACAATGACTAAATCATGTGACATTTTTTATTTTTTTTATTATTTTTTATTTTTTTTTTAATTTTTAATCATGTGACATCTATTGCGCAAATCTAAAGAGTTGTTTCTTCCTCTCTATCACTCTCCTCCTCATCGTCACCATCATATTTCTTTTGTACGTCGAAGACAAACCATGGTCACCAAAGGCAGACTCCAACGAAGAGAAGAAAACTCCCTTCTTCGGTGAGCTATTTGGAGCCTTCAAGGTGATGAAAAAACCAATGTGGATGTTGTTGATCACAACATCCTTGAACTGGATTGCGTGGTTCCCTTTCCTTTTATTCGATACCGACTGGATGGGTCGTGAAGTATACGGTGGAAGCTCAGAGGGAGATGACAACATGAAGAGACTTTACAACCGAGGAGTCACCGTTGGTGCGTTGGGATTGATGCTTAACTCAATTGTTCTTGGATTCTTTTCGCTTGGTATTGAAGGTATTAGTAGGAAAATTGGAGCCAAAAGGCTTTGGGGAGCTGTGAACATCATCCTCGCCGTGTGTTTGGCAATGACGGTTTTGGTTTCTAAAAAGGCGGAGGAGCACCGGAGAACTGCCGGTGCCTTGGCCCTTCCCACCGATAGCATCAAAGGTGGAGCATTGGCTCTCTTTGCTATTCTTGGAATTCCTCTTGCTGTAAGTCCACAACTTGTGTTTTTATTTTTTTTAATCCAAATTTTGTTACTATAATTAGTATCCATTCTTTATTATTATTTTTTAACATTATTAATCTTTTTTTTTTTTTTGTAGATTACTTTCAGTATTCCATTCGCCCTAGCTTCCATAATCTTAAGCAGCACCGGGGCCGGCCAAGGTATTTAAAATCTTTTTGTCTTATTTTTTTTTTCAAGAAAATATACCATTCAAAATAAAATAAAGCATTTAATAAAGTTAATAAGGATTTTTTATTTATTTAATGTCATTTCTACAGGACTCTCACTAGGAGTTTTAAATATGGCAATCGTGATACCACAAATGATTGTATCGTTTGGAGCTGGTCCTGTTGATGCATTATTTGGAGGTGGAAACTTACCAGGATTTGTGGTCGGAGCAATTGCAGCGGCTATTAGCAGTGTTGTAGCATTTACTGTTTTACCTTAAGTGGTGTTTGTTTTATTTGTTATGTATGCACATGCATGTCTAATACTGATGTAACATGTTGCATATTTGTATACAATATATAAATATATATTTTCTGATCATGTTTTCCATATTTTGCTCCTAATTAATTATATTCATCTGTTTTTCTTGTGGAAGAAGGAACCATTTAAATTATAGTTGTTGAGGTTCAACAACCATACCAAACTTCCTATGACTTTTTGAGTTCATCACTTGACCCTTTGGATTAGCCTCCTTTGGGCCAGCCTTTGCAAGTGTATAACTGACAGTATAAAGAGACATAGTAGTCCATTAGTTGTATTTATCTAATGGAAATATATTTTGGGAAAACAATAGTGACTGATATTTCAAAGTAATATGTGTAGCATATGATACACACAAATGAAAGGGATTGTTCAAATGATACGAACACAACACATTCACACATATAAACAAAAATAATTGTAATCACATTATTAGAATCTCAGACTTATTTCATTTCACATTTCTACATAGATCATGAAATCAGTTTCTTCGAAGCACAATGATGTATTGCATTCCGGGTTTGGCTTTGGTTAATTGAGGAAGCGTTTCGTGTGTTTCTCTATCACAAGCTCATATGTTTTCTCCATCGCATCTTGCCGAATTTGTGAAGTTGTATTCAGAGTCAATAAATATTTTGCTTCCATATAAAAAGTAAATTAACATTTCTATTTAAATAAACTAAAAAATATACATTTAAAAAATTGCGTATACATCGTTCAAAATAATTATTTTTACAGAGGTGATTTAAGTTATCTTTTAGATATATGACATCTTTTACAATGGCATCCACTACAAAGAAGCTTCGCCATATGTCACACAAATAGTTTGTAGCAAATTATTGCGACAATTTTTTACTAATTAGCGATAAAAAATAAAATAAAATAAAAATAGTAGCAAAATTGTAGTTATTTGTAGTAATTAGTGACAACTTTAGATACCAATAAAATTTGTGGTAAATTGCTAATGATAATGATAAGTAACCATATTTCTGTAACAAATATACTCACTACTTATCATCGTAATTAATTTTGTAGTTTTTATTTATTAATTTATATTGTAGTAATTAGCTACCCATAAGTAACAACATTGTTGTAACAAATACACCCACTATTATGAATGTAACTTATTTTGTGGTAATTAGCTACAAATAAGTAGCAATATATGTGTAACAAATATATCCAATATTGTGTATCGTAACAAAATTTGTAGTGTTTAGTTACTAACTATTCTCACAAAGTATAACGTAGAAATATTTTTAACTATCTATACTAGTATAATTGTAGCAGTTTTTGCACAAAAATATGTTTTTGGAAATATTTACCATTAAATATCATTAAATATTTATATTCATATTCAAACAAATTAAGTTAATTCTCTCTACTATCCTTATAACCAAACATAATTAAAATATTATAAATATCCATATATATAATATTCTACAATTAATATAGATATTTAGAAGATTTATTTCATATTAAATTTTTTATTTTCCTATCATCTCCTTTTGATTCTAAATTTTAAATGTAGTGAATCAAAATTGAAGCAAACTGACACAAATTAAATTGTAGCAAATTTGTTACGATTGTCTACTAAAATTAATTAGCTACTACCTTATAGACGCAAATTTTTTTTTGAAACAAATTTGTAGCAAATATAAATATACGACGAAAATATGTAAATAGCTACAATATTTTTCGTAGCTATACAAACCAAATTTTGTAGTTATCCCATGAAAATTTCTGAAGCAAAAAATTTATATGTATTTTTTAAATAATATTAGTAGTAACTGGCCATGCTTACTGGCAGTATATACAATATTTCTCACTGGATATTATTTATATAGATGTGTATATAATTATATTTGTGTGGTTATAAAATATTCAAAGGAGAACAAATTATTGACCCGTAGCTTTTGTGGAAGCAGCCGATTGACTTGTTTCCCAACTTTTGCATCCCAAAAACGTGCTTATTTAGTGTTTTCTATTTGTTAAGTATAATTAGGATAGTACCCGCGCTACGCTGCGAGATTGTTTTTGTATTTTATTTTTATTTCAATTATTTTTGTATGTTGTTTATAATAATAACAAAAAAAAGAAGTCAATGCCTCGATTGATTAATTATCATTTCTCAATTTTTTTTACCTTAAAAAATCTAATTTTTCAACATTAAACGAAAAAAATAATATTTATATATTAAAAAACTCTAGATCCCAAAAAGCTAAAACCATACTGAAATGAAACAAAATACGCCTCAAATCAAACCAAAAAATATTTCAATATCTACCTCTATCGCATATTCGTAATCACATCAAAGTTATACTTAATCAAAGTTACGAGTAAATAAAAATGTTCATGATGTAACATCAAAACTACGAGTAAATAAAAATGAAGAAAAGAGTTTGACCTATGGGTTCCTAGTTTCAATCTCTTCATTAAAGAAACATCTTTATTATTCTTGCTCCATCGTGAAGCTTTCCGAACAAAGATAAAAGTGTTCTTTACTCTTGTGGTCTTTTAGTCTGCATTTTTAGTATTTGTAAAACTATAACATCTCTTCTTCCAAATGATTAGTCTTGCCTACAATCACAAGTTAACCTCTTACTCTTATCTTCCGTCACAACTTTTTCATTCTCAGCATTGTCTCCACTTGTCTTAACCTCTGACTATGTATCTTCCATCACAGCTTTTTGATCATCTTTTTTATCTCAGTATCTATCTCCATTTTCGTTGGTACAGACATATCCTCATCTTTCATAACTTCTTGTGTTTCCTTACCTCCATAATTCTCCTTCTCTTTTTTCCAGCCATAGCCTCTGTTGGCTTTTCAAGAAAACAAGTGTTGTTTGCTGTTGGATATACGGTTGCCTTTGTATTTTCCCCCATATGTAAAGACAGTTCAGTAGATCCTTTCACCAAATACATTTCTTGTTGTAATCAAAGCCTGTGGATGAAAAATAAGTTCAGAAGATTATATTGCTGCAACAAGTAAAAATTAATGTTCCGTATAAAGAAACTCAACATCTGCCGAACCAAATCCAGACCCAAGGAGTAGCAAAAAAGGAATTCAATCTCATAAAAATGCATTGCCCTCACACTGGCATATATGCAACAACAAAAAACTAACTCCACAAAAAAAAATCCAGAAGTTGGCTAGTCAACAATAAAAGAAAATTAATTTAGATTTCATTTGTGATCCATAATTATCTCTTATTCCAACTTGAGATCTGAAAAATGAAGAACTAAATGGAAATTTCTATTGGAGAGTTCGAGATTACACAAAGAGTTTGAAAATCAAGCAAGTCATTTAAAAAACCAAATCTCAAATCTCAAAGGTTCATCATTTATCCTCACTTCAAATACATTCTGGAGAAGCAAAAATTATTTAGGTAAGTTGCTTCGTTAGCATTACCTCTTTGAGAACACAAAGCACATGAATTAAATTCAAAATTTTACACTAATCAATTAAAGTCAATCTGAATCTGGAGAAAAAGGATAGAAAATTCACTTACCCAGAATCGAAGAGGAGATATATACATTGACGCATGCACCTCTACAATTTTTCTTCTCCTTCCTCCTCATCCTCGTTATTGTTGTTTCTTCTATGAATTTAACTTGCAATACTGCAATATTGTAACTTGCAATATTCGACAACAACATCATATGAGAGCTGCCAATTACAAATCAATTAAAATCTAAATTACAAATCCAATTAGAAAAGAAGAAGAAATCGCAAACGACACTTAAAAGAAGCTCGTCGGAATCGAGGTTCATCCCCATGTAAAACCTCCTAGAAGCACCACAACCGATTAATTCCCCATTCCTACACCGAATCTACGACGGTTCTTCCTTTCTAGGAGCAGGAAGTCCAGGAGGCGGCTTTGTCGAGAGGCCGATATGGGAGCTACAAATCCGCTAAGACCTTTGCCGGTACTACCATCGTTTTTTGCTAAAAAAAAATACAATACTAAAATTGGACGATAAAAAAAGAAGAAATCAATGTGTCTTTGGCAAAAAAAAGATAGTTGTATTAATTGTTATAATTTGATTGGTTACAGATTTTTTCTGATGTGTCAAAAAAAAGATGAGTTGTATTAATTGTTAATTTGATTGGTTATAGATTTTTCTGATGTGTCAAAAAAAAATGGGTTGTATTAATTGTTATAATTTGGTTAGTTACAGATTTTTCTGATGTGTCAGTCTGTGCTTCAATACAAAAGTTGAGCTGTCAGCACTTGGTGAATAACCTAGATGTTTTATTGTATTGATACGTTTGTCTCATCCCACCTAATGTCTTCTTGTGTTAATTATATTCAAAGTTTTAGATTAATAGAATGTAAAGCCCTAGACTGTATCACTAATTAAATAATTAATTATCAACGTTAAAGGTTTAGTAGTTGACAGATCGGGTCAACGTGAAGTTTCCGACCCGCTGTAGACTAGGTTGAAAAATAAGCATGAGTAGTGAGTCACTTAGTGACACCGGTCATTCTTATCCAAATTAAAAAAATATTATTAGCTCATTGATTTATAAACCTAAGTTACATATGATTCAGAAATTTTTATTGATTTCTAAAATAAAAACATACTAGGATTTAACTCGTGACAATTACTTAATTTTATTTATAATGATGTTTAATTTTAGCGGTATTTAATTTAGTAATAAAATTATATATTTTTAATTTTTAGTGATACAATTATTCTTAAAGTATTATAATTTTATCATGAAAACACTAAAATTATGAATTATAACTGTTTGTATAATGTATCTTTAATCAGAATAATTAACTGTTTTATTTATTTAAAATAATACTATTTGTTTGATATATAATTATTTAATTTAATTGATTGTTTATTTTTCAGTGTATACAGTTTAATGATTGATTTTTCTATTTTTTTATTTCGGAATACATATATAGAAAAGAAATTTGCTATTAATAAGGAATTTAAGTAGAATTAATTAGTTTCTATAAAAAAATTGATTTTTTCAATTTACCATATTTTACTTCTTGCTTTTAGTGCAATTTTGTAGGGACTAAAATTTTAAATAAGCAAAATTAAAAGGGTAGAACCCAAAATGTACTTCAAAAATGTATATATAGATTGGATTTTCAGTTTAGGAAATTTATTAATGTTAATATAATTATTGAGATTGTAAACTTTTGTTATAGAAAATTTGTGGTATATCATTTAAATTTGAGAGATTCTAGCATCCATAAAAATAGTTTTGGAGATTTAATGAGTTAAAACTTTAATGGGTAGAGTTGTTTTTGGAAAAATTGGAATGTATAGATGTTGTTAAGATTTTATGGCAATAAATGTAACAAATGTTGGTCAGTTTAAGAAAGTTTAGTATTTGAGTTTCTCTGCAATGTTATTTATAGAATTTCTTTAGGGGTTATTGTTGTAAAATAAAAAATTAAATAATTAAAACTTAAAGGGCATAAACCAAAATGTACTTCAAAAATGTTAATATAGATGTATCCTGACGGGGAAACGACCAAACTCTATCCCAACTATTTGTCAAACGTTTTTTCAAACCTAAACTTCATTACCCTGCAAATAACAACCTGAACAATTATAAAATTCAAATTTACTACCTAAAAATATGAAATGTTGTCAATTTCAAGTTTCAACATATGTTCGAACGGTGTTAAGTCAGAGTTTAACGGTGCTGAGTTACACGACTCGTCGCGTCCAAGTTGCAATGCGATTGATTAAAACGACGCCATTTTCGTCATTTTCAATGTGTTGTGGTTGCTATGAAATTATTAAAATGGCGTTGTTTTAGTTAGTTTCAGTCCCTGTTTTAGAAATCGCTAGGTGCTAGTTGGGCGGTCGAGGTGAGCCTAGCGCTTAGCAAGAAAATCGGGGATTAAACGGAGATTAATTGGGGACTAGTTTTAGGGCTATTTTATTAAATTAATAATAAAATACAAATATATAGTATTAAATATATGAATAATTCTGTTTATGTTAAAAAAATATCAACTAAAATATAAAACTATAGTATTGTCTTTCAAATTACGGTAAACACATAAAAACGTAATTTTAAAAGAAAATTTTATGATTTTCATTAAATTTTATACATTAATTATTGTAAAACATCATAAACTCATAATTTAAATGTCTAAATAACAAAATATATATATTTGATTTATATTTGACTTCAAAAATAATCGGTATATACAAAATTAAGCGGGAAGCAATCGGAGTAGACATCTTATAATCAAATTAGGACATAATTGGATAATCGATGCTATGCGGGTGAAACATGTTCTTTTGTATGTGTGATGATGATGAATGATGGTAGAGATGATGGATGAACAGGTGGATGCAAGGTGTTTCAATTACCCTTATGTTGTTGCAGCATAAAGGATACTTATCTAAGTTAAGCCAAGTGTGATGAATGTTTTTATCTAGCAACTAATGATGATGAAATGCAGAATGTAAAGATGCTAAAATAGGAAGCTCTAGATGGAGCTCGAGCAGACACTCGATCGGATGCTCGATGGAGTGGTTGGTCGAGTTAGAGTGCGGATGCAAAACAGAGACAGGACAACAAAGAAAACAGAGTAAGACTAAAGTAAATCAAACTAGAAACTAATAACAAAGCTTGAAATAGAGAATCAACAGTCAAAGAAAGGTCATAAGGATGTATTCATAGGCTGGGCTTAAGCAATGGTTATCTAGATTGACCAACAAACCTCAATCAACAATGAGCTAATCTCTAGACAGTGATCTTCTAAGACTTGTTACTCCATTCTCATGGTAATAACAATGGAGCTTAGATACTCATAAACTAGCTCTCACTAGCTATTACATATAAAAGCAGGTGTTAAAACCCAGATCACTATTGTCAAAAATCAAACAAAACATCTAATCTCTTAGCATGCTTCATGATAATCTCTAGTATTAGCCTTATCTAGCAACCTAGACATTGGTGTGATGCTAAAAAGCTTAAGATCTGTTCTTACCTTCTCAGTATAAGAACAACATAGAGCTTATCTAATCTAGAAGAGATCTATAACAATAAAGCTTGATCAATCTAAAAGCCCATAACTTTTACCCAGCCTAATCCATCCTTAAGATCCTAAGCCACTACTCACAATCACTAAACATGATGAACAAAATCATAAACCCAGAAATCATTGAGACTTGGATGGTTAGAAAGATGAGATAGAGATCTACAATATTGAAGAAGAAATCAAACTCAAATACTCAATACTTAGAAAGTTATGAAACAAATAAGTATCAAAAGATTCTTGGTTTTTGGTACAAAAGTGGCTAAAGATCTTAACAAAAAGAAAGGAAAAAGTAGATAATCCCAAAAGGGTAAAATACTAGGTTCTAAATATTATTTCTGACTCTCTCTGACTTCTGGGCGGCCATGAGGTACAAGTGACTTATATAGGAGTGAGGGTAAGCCCTAAAATGGCTAGAAGATAAAATAGCCAGGCGGCTCGGTCAACTCGACTAGGTGCTCGGTCGAGTACATGGTCGAGTGGTCGCCTCTTCTGCTTCTTCCAACTGATCGAGTCCCTCCTAGCACACGGTCGAGTGTCTGGTCGAGTGTGGTGGTCGAGTGGACTCGCAGATTTGGTTCCCTCTGCTATAACTCCTTGATCCTCTTCACTTGGTAGCTCAAATCCTTCTCGGCATCCTTCCATACTCCTTAGGATCCAAAATCACCTGTTTATGCAAGAAACTATGCAAATGCAATGCAAATCTACTCTAATGCATAAACAGTCCTAAAGCTACTCAATAATGGCCAAACTAGATAGTAAAACATGCAAAAGATGTGAATATACTAAGGTGAAACAGGATAAAATATATTAACATCAACACCCCCAAACTTAGTATTTGCTTGCCCTCAAGCAAATAAACAAGATATAAGAAGGAGAATGAGGTTTGGAAGTGGGATGTCATCACCTAAAACTTGCTAATAAGCTAGCTAGAATCAATGTCCAAGTTACTAGTACTAGGATGCAAGTTGAATGAGCTGTACTTAAAAATTTTAGACAAGCCTTTCACAACCTTAACTGATTCAAACCTTAGACTTCCACATGCATTCAAGTCAACCATTTCCTTTAACATTCATCAAACAAGAATATGAATCAACTCATGCAATGCTTAAACTCATTTGGCTTGGTAATAAGGGTTTAGAGACAAAAATGGTCTCTCTTTTGAGTGGGGCTTATCAAATACAAGGTTTCTCTCACAAAAAGTGGATTGAGCTTTAGAAAAAGGCTAAAGGTAAGATCACTTAGACACATACAAGAACAGAACATTGTCTACCCAAAGGTACCCAAAGTATTTGCTCCTATTATTCTAATACCATAATGTCCTAGTTCTACCCTTTAACTTCATCTTTTCTCAAATACCCTTTTCTCTTTTGTTTTTAAGCCTTAGGAGAGGTTTCTTATTTGAATCATCTAGTAGAATGGGGTTTCTTTCTTATTTGCTATGGCTCCTTTTTCTTCTCATTTCTTAAGACATAAAAGCTTTTTGCTAGACTTTTCTAACTTTCTTTCTTTCTTTTTCTTTGAACAGAAACATCTTTAACAATTTCATAATTCCCATTCTTTCACTAGAGCCTATATTTACTTAAACACATTCCTCTCCTAAAGACTCTACCCTTTTCTTTCTCTTTTCCCTCTTTTCTTCTCTGTTTTTAAACATACCAAGTCCCAACCTAGAATTTAAACCTCCTAGTCCAATCTAGTTTGAAAAATGCAAACTAGAACTACACAAGGTTTCATTCTTGTCAGTTCAAAACTAACACTTTCTACCAAGCTCAATCCTAAAATAGGCCTCATACACACAAAATATAACATGGCTTGAAAGAAGGGTTGGTTAAGGGTAGGGGAAACTGATTCAATAATGAATTCAACTACTTGGATCAACAAGAGTGGTAAAAAAATGGGAAAGATGATCCAAATATGTGTAAAGTATCCATGCGTTTAAAGCAATGCACAAACTGATATTTAAAAGTCAATATTAGGTTCTTATAAATAGGAAATGGTTTCATATCACAACATGCTTTAGTTTAGACAGAATGCAATATAGGAATTCTAGACTTGGTTCAATCTTATGTTTCTAGCTACTCAACTAGCATCAAAGTACTATTAACTTGGGCATTGATCCTAGTTTAGTGAATTCAAGCAAGTTAACAAGGCTAAACTCATCATTGACCCCTAATGCAATATGAAAAAGTCCTAACAAGATCTTAATATGCAATGCAAACTACATGAACACTCTGTTTTTTCAAAGATTTTTGTGAAAAAATTTCAAAATTTTTGGTCTTTTTTATGCCTTAGATGAAATGCAAATACTAACATGATTTTGCTAAAATTTTGAAATAAGAAAATATAAAACAATGTCAAATACTATCTCAAACCCTCTCCCAAACTTAAATTACACAGTCCCTTGTGTAAGAAAAATTTGTGAGAGGATTCAAGAGTGAAAAGAAAACTAAACATGAGATGAAATGGTATTTACAATGAAATGTTGATGTTGGTACCTTATTGGTTGTGGAAGAAGGTGTATACATCCTCATTCATGTTGTCAAAGGTGTAGCTGGAGCTTGGATTTGGATTTGGAGGTGGAGAAGGAGGCAACTCGACTATAGCCATCGACTAGTACTCGGTCGAGTGCTCAGTCGAGTGGGGTGGTCGAGTTGGACTGCGAGTTGATGGTTGTGAGATATATTGGCTTCCTTGCTGCTGGTAGAATTGCTGCAAGAGGGCTGGATCCATGAAGTATTGGGGTGGGATGGGAGGGTAGGCTTGGCCATAGGGATATCTTGGATAACCTGCTGGAGCTGGGAAACCATATGGAGGCATGGGCAAGTACTCGGCCGAGTGCATTGGTGGTACTCGGTCGAGTGTGTGCTCGAGTGAACCGGTCGAGTGCCTCGGAAACTGCTGTTCTGGGCGACTTGAACCTCTCCTCCTCTGAATTGGCTCATGCATTGAAGCTCTAGCTGGCTCCACTTGGTTTTCAGCTCTAGATAGTGCTCTAGTTGAGCTACTCCTTCTCAAAGGGCTAGATGGTGCTGGTGAAGAATTTCCACTCTTCAATTCAACAATCTCCTTCTTTAAACCCTTGATGGACTTAGTCATTTTTCCCATCTTCTTCTTCAGCTTGTCAAAGTTCTTCCCATGCCACTTGTTCCACTTTTGTAGAAGTGTCAACCTCTTGCTAGTCTCCCTCACTCCTCTACTATCTCTTGGACTTGGCTCATAATCTTCAAAGTAAAATTGCTCTTCTCCATCAACCATCTCAACATCTCTATCTTGATCTTCTCTTATATGGGCTGTCCCATCAAACAAAAACTCAGCAGCTGGCCAAAAATCAATGTTTAACCCTTCACTTATGGTGGTGAGTGCCTTGTTTGGTAGAACAAGTTGAGTCTTCCCTAATGTTGGATGCTCAAAGTTGAAAAGGTGCTTTCCATAGTGCATCTCCTTGGCTAGAATGATAGTGGAGGTGAGGTAGCTTGTGTCTACCCATCTTGGTTTGGCTTGCTCTCCCTTGAGTGGTACCTTAGCAGCTAATAACATTGGAGTGATGATGCCTCCAATGGTTAGGACTCCAACTGAGCCTCTCTTGTGCAACTTGCTTACCCAGCTTCTATAGTAGATCATTTGGTCAATAAGGAGCATGGCAAGATCAGTCTCCACACAACTCCCAAAGATGATGGTGCCATTTCTTGCTTGGAGGATGATACCATTGAGGGCCACATCAAACATCTTCAGTTCTCCTTCATTCACATTTCCTGTCTCCTTTCTAGCAAAGAAAGTGTTTGCTAGACACTTGTGGAAGTACCTTAGGACTGGGTTCCTTATCTTTGAGCTCTTGCACTTGGAGGATGAGTAGAGGTTGCTATCTCCAATGGTTTCCCTAACAGTAAAGAGTTCTTCTCTTGGTATAACCATATTCTTTTCACTCCTAACTTCAAATCCAAAGATATTAGCTATCTTCTTGAAAGAAAGCTCATATCTTCTACCCTTGATGGTGAAGTCACAACAACCAGCTCCCAACTCTTTATCCATCCTTGGATAGAAGTGCATCTTGATGGTGGCTAAGAACTCACAGCTCTCTTCTCTATACCCTTCCATGCACAAGCTCATGAACTTGCTTAAATTGCACTTCTCAAAGAGAAACTCCACATCTTCATCAATGCCCAGCTTCTCCATGGTCTCCTTATGTGGATACCTTGTTCCTTGAAAGCTCATCTTCATGAATGCTCCATAGAGCTGTTTTGGAGTCAACCCACAAGATTCTTCTTCTTCTTCCCCTTCTTCTTCCTACTCTTCTTCTTCACTTTCAACCTCTTCTTGTTGTTCTACTGCTGGCCTCTTCCCTTTTGTTTTGTTCCTCCTCATGTGTTCTTGAAGAGTGAACTCCATCTCCTCTTCACTTTCAGTTCGCTCAGGGTCCTCTTCAGCTGGTTGATGTTTCTTGTTCGCAACTCCACTTGATCGCCTACTCGAGCTGGCACTTGGTCCTTTGCCTGCTCGAGTACTTCCACCAGCTTGTTTTCTTGATGCAAGCTGTGCATCTCTTCGTTCCATGGAGCGATCAACAGCTTGTTGAGATTACCTTGTAGACCTTGAAGACATTTTGAAAGAAAGAACTGAAAGAGATAGACTCAAAGCTTAAAGTTAATAGGTTAGTAACCCAAAACCAAAACAACAAAGCTTGAACAAAGATATGAACTTGAGAGAGATTTTAAGCTAGATTTTGATTGTCTTAAACAAATGAGAGAGTGTGAGGAGCCTTGGACCGAGTTTACCTCTATATAAAGAGGCTAAGAGGACAAAGAGACAATGGTGGAACGTTTTTGGCATTCAATTTTGAATTGGGAATATTTGACTCTCTTTTCTGCAACTCGAATTTTGACCAAAATTTGAATTTTGAACTGCTTTCTCCCTCCACTCAATCGTGCAAGAAAAATTTGAATCGATTGGGCTTGATCTCGTAGGCCACTCGATCGAGTACCTCTCATGGGCTGGTCGAGTGGGCTTGCGAGTCTACTTGCACAAGTCCAATTCATTCCAAAACAATCTACACCTTCATAAAATAGCCTGCCCAACACAAACATAAAAGAAAAGATATCAAAACTACAAGGAAAATTAAACATATTTACAATGATACTTTAGGGACTTCCTCCCTAGTGAGCTTGTTTATAGTCTCTAAACTTGACTTTGACTGCCCTTTTCAGGCTTGGTTTAGAGAACAAAGAGGTGATGAAATCCTCCCTGGTACCTCTTGATCATTGTGGTGTTCTTGCTTGATCACTACCTCCTTAAAACTTGAACCTTGTTTCTTAATCTTGAGCCTTGGTCTTGCTTTTTTGAAAGACCTCTTGTTGAGTTGCATTTGGAGATCCTTTACTAGACCAGTTAATTCCTAAACTGAACTCTTGAGCTTCTCAACTGATTCCTTTCAATGATTTCACTAAGTTCCTTCAGCTTTTGTGCCTTGAAACGTCATGTGAATGGCAAAGGAGGTTTGTAAGCAGGAGGGATGTACCTAACAGGTTTCACAGCTTCTGTGGCAATGGTTCGATCAGCCAATCGATCAAGTACTCGATCGTGTGCCTGGTCGAGTTCCTTGCCGCCTTGTGCCTGTTGTGTAAAATTTTTGCTCTTGGCTTCAATTAGTGATAAATCCTCCCCAGCTTGAACTTCACTGTCCTCAGTGACAGCTTCCTCATGAAGTTTAATAGCTTTAGCAGTGAACTCCCTTGGGTTTTGAATGACTTTTCCAGGAAGTTGGTTAGGCTTTGGAGCTGATGAATAAGCAATGTTGCTCTCCATGTACTTCACTCTAAAGTTCAGACTCTCAAACTTGATGTTTAGATCATTATACTGAGAAGTTAGCTTTTGGTTCAGCTCAGCAAACTTCTTTGCATCCTCAATCTGCCCATTTGCTTGACCAAGTAGCATTTGTTGCATCATAGCTCTCAAATCTGGTTCTTGGCCTTGGTTAGTCTGAAACCCTGGAGGGGGACACATTGGGGCCTGAAAACCATTATGTTGCTGCTTGGGGGCATAGTTGTTCTGTTGTTGGGGCTGTTGAGGAAGATATACTTGGTCTTGTGGGTTTGCCACATTGGTACTCCTATAAGAGAGATTGTTGTTCTTGAACTGGTTGTAAGGTTTGTAGCCACCTTGGTTCTGCATATAACACAACTCAGCCAACTCATTCTCCCCAGCTTGAATTGTTGTGTCTTCTTCAGCAAGGAAGTGAATATTCTTCTGTTGACTAGGTAGAATCTTGTCCAGCTTCTCATTGACAACCTTCAAGTCCTTCTTATACTTTTCATCTTGATCAGTGGAGACAACCCTTACTGTTCTATCATAGTCCTCATTGTAGTTCCCATCAGATTGTGCTAGGTTCTCCACTAGCTCCCATCTTTCTTCTACATTATTATTGAGGAAGTTTCCATTGGAAGCTGTGTCCAATAGCATCCTTATCTTAGGTAGAACTCCTCTATATAAGGTACTGAGTAGAGATTCATTGCTAAAGCCATGATGTGGGCATTGAGTTTGGAAGCCTTTGAATCTCTCCCATGCCTCACAAAAGCTTTCATTATTCTTGTGTGCAAAACCAGAAATCTCATTCCTCAACCTTGCAGTTCTTGCATTAGAGAAGAACTTGGCCAAGAA
The DNA here is from genome assembly GCF_030686135.1 of Camelina sativa. Lineage (NCBI taxonomy): Eukaryota > Viridiplantae > Streptophyta > Magnoliopsida > Brassicales > Brassicaceae > Camelina > Camelina sativa. The sequence goes on from NC_141885.1 coordinate 12,930,709, forward strand.
GGCCTTTTTGCAAGCATCCCAAGTGGTGATAGCTCCTGTTGGCAAGGTATTCTCCCACAAGTGTGCCTTATCTCCAAGGGAAAAATGGAACATTCTTAGCTTGAAACCATCTTCACTTACACCATTGATCTTTGTGAGGCTACAGATTCTATCAAATTCATCAAGTTGGTCCAAAGGGTCAACCATAGGCAAACCATGGAACTTATTTGCTTGAATCATAGAGATCAACCCACTTTTGATCTCATAGTTATTATTAGCAACTGTTGGAGGCACAATACCAACTCTTTGGTTGTGTGTGTTTGGTGCATCTCCAGCACCAATGTTCCTTGGTCTTAGATCTTGATTGTTTTGTTGCTCCATTAGCAACTGATTCTCTTGTTCTTGTTGGATTCTTGTTCTCTGTTGTCTTAGGTCTCTTGGTAGTTGATTGATGTGATCAAGGTACCTCTGAAGATTCTGATTTCCCTTAGATCTGGTTTGCATCAACTGACTTGACTAGGTACTCGAACTGACACTCGGTCGAGCACAAGTTCGAGTGGATGGTCGAGCTTACTGAGATGAGTTGTTCGTTTAATCTGGAAGTCGACTCGATCAGGTACTCGATCGTGCACACGGTCGAGTAGTGGTCGAGTTGGTACATGAGACTCAAAACAAACAAGCAGATGAAGAATCTTAATCAATAGTGATCAAAGTAACAATAGAACTTAATCTTAGACTTGTATGAATCCTAAATGTCACAAACAAACACCCATATGGCAACGACGCCAAATTGAAACATGTTCTTTTGTATGTGTGATGATGATGAATGATGGAAGGGATGATGGATGAACAGGTGGATGCAAGGTGTTTCAATTACCCTTATGTTGTTGCAGCATAAAGGATATCAATCCATAATGGATGTGATGCAAGAAATTAGGATGTGGATACTTATCTAAGTTAAGCCAAGTGTGATGAATGTTTTTATCTAGCAACTAATGATGATAAAATGCAGAATGTAAAAATGCTAAAATAGGAAGCTATGGATGGAGCTCGAGCAGACACTCGATCGGATGCTCGATGGAGTGGTTGGTCGAGTTAGAGTGCGGATACAAAACAGAGACAAGACAACAAAGAAAACAGAGTAAGACTAAAGTAAATCAAACTAGAAACTAATAACAAAGCTTGAAATAGAGAATCAACAGTCAAAGAAAGGTCCTAAGGATGAATTCATGGGCTGGGCTTAAGCAATGGTTATCTAGATTGACCAACAAACCTCAATCAACAATGAATTAATCTCTAGACAATGATCTTCCAAGACTTGTTACTTCATTCTCATGGTAATAACAATGGAGCTTAGATACTCATAGACTAGCTCTCACGAGCTATTACATATAAAAGCAGGCATTAAAACCCAGATCACTATTGTCAAAAATCAAACAAAACATCTAATCTCTTAGCATGCTTCATGATAATCTCTAGTATTAGCCTTATCTAGCAACTTAGACATTGGTGTGATGCTAAGAAGCTTAAGATTTGTTCTTACCTTCTCAGTATAAGAACAACATAGAGCTTATCTAATCTAGAAGAGATCTATAACAATAAAGCTTGATCAATCTAAAAGCCCATAACTTTTACACAGCCTAATCCATCCTTAAGATCCTAAGCCACTACTCACAATCACTAAACATGATGAACAAAATCATAAAACCAGAAATCATTGAAACTTGCATGATTAGAAAGATGAGATAGAGATCTACAATATTGAAGAAGAAATCAAACTCAAATACTCAATACTTAAGTTATGAAACAAACAAGTATCAAAAGATTCTTGGTTTTTGGTACAGAAGTGGCTAAAGATCTTAACAAAAAGAAAGGAAAAAGTAGATAATCCCAAAAGGGTAAAATACTAGGTTCTAGATATTATTTATGACTCTCTCTCACTTCTGGACGGCCATGAGGTACAAGTGACTTATATAGGAGAGAGGGGAAGCCATAAAATGGCTAGAAGACAAAATAGCCAGGTGGCTCGGTCAACTCGACTAGGTGCTCGGTCAAGTACATGGTCGAGTGGTCTCCTCTTCTGCTTCTTCCAACCGATCGAGTCCCTCCTAGCACACGGTCGAGTGTCTGGTCGAGTGTGGTGGTCGAGTGGACTCGCGGACTTGGTTCCCTCTGCTATATCTCCTTGATCCTCTTCACTTGGTAGCTCAAATCCTTCTCAGCATCCTTCCATACTTCTTAGGATCCAAAATCACCTGTTTATGCAAGAAACTATGCAAATGCAATGAAAATCTACTCTAATGCATAAACAGTCCTAAAGCTACTCAATAATGGCCAAACTAGATAGTAAAACATGCAAAAGATGTGAATATACTTAGGTGAAACAGGGTAAAATATATGAATAACAGCGGGGATTAGTCATTAATTGAGGCGCAGAAGGTGGGTCTAGCGATTTTGCGGGGTGTAATCGATGCTAGGCGGAGATTTTTAAAACAGGGTTTCAGTGTTACGTTGACGTCATGGGTCGTCTGACTCAGTTCCGTTAAACTTCGACTTAACATTGTTCGAATGAATGTTGAAATTAATAACATTTCATATAGTTCATGTAGCAAATTTGAATTTTAACACAATTTAGGTTGTTATTTGCAATGTACTGAAGTTTAAGTATGAAAAAGCGTTCGACAAATAGTTGAGGTTGATTTTGACTGTTTTCCCTGTATCTTGACATAACATGGTTTATTTACGGATTTGAATTCTTTTGATTTTTACTTTCAAATCTATTTAAAATATATTTTAAATTTTGAAATCCAACAATAATCATTAAAAAAATAAAAATATTAATTTAACTAATATTAAGAAATGAATGATTGAAGGTTAATTAACTAATCTCAAGGATCACATATTTTGTTTTATTCAAGCCTAAAACTATCTCGTTTCATAGATTTATATTGAAATTAAAAAATTTGAAACACAATGAGGTAAATTATATTATAGTACTAAATTACTAAGAAAAAATGTATGTTGTAGTTATTTAATTGTTTAAATTATTAAGAAAATATGTATGTTATATTATTTAATTGTTTGATATGTTTTGATTAATATATGAGGTTCTATAATTTTAGATGAATTATATTGTATTTATTGTGTTTGGTAGCAGACTAAAATATTTTGTGTATTTTAGTAAACTAATCCGTAAATGATTATATAATCATATTTATGTAAACTCTAATCAACTCCATAAGACCATAACATGTCCATAAGAGCTTCTTTTTTTAGTAAGTTAAAAATATTTAAATTATGGAAAACTAATTTCTTTTACAATTATTTAAACTATTTTTTTAGATACTAAAAATATGATTATATTATAAATAATAATTTCAAATTATGATTTTTATACAAATGACAAAGGTTTAATTATGTAAATAAAAAAAATTATTTTGACAAATGTATTCCCAATTCTTTTTTTTTTGTCAACTACTTCCCAATTAATAAGTGGATTTTGACATAATTAATATTCTTTTGACAAATCGTTTTTCTGGTTTTACCGTTAAACCGGGTCCAATTAAAACCGGTTTATCTCTTTAATTGAATCTAAAGTGAGTAGAAAACCCTAATTTGTAACTACCAAACCAACTAACGAGACACACCACCCAACCGATCTCTGTCTCTCTTTCGAGACTTTTCAAAATTCCCAATCATCACATTGAACAAATTCGATCGATTCACCAAATCAGATTCCAGAATCATCATCTTTCGTTTCAGTCTGATTTTGTATTGAATCATCAATTTCTAGGGTTAAGCTTCGAAATCGCTTGGGTCTTCTCAATTGGGGTTCTGCCAATTTCGAAACTTTTTCCTAGAATCGAGGTGGTTCTGGGTCTCCGGGATTGCCCCTATTTGTGAAGTTCCGGCAATGGCGGCGGAGGATAAAAACGGCGGACGTGTGGGTGAAGAGAGTGAGTATTCGTCGGAGGACGAAGGAACGGAGGATTACAGGAAAGGAGGGTACCATGCGGTTAGAGTTGGTGATACTTTTAAGAATGGAGTTTATGTGATTCAGAGTAAGCTTGGTTGGGGACATTTCTCTACTGTTTGGCTTGCTTGGGACACTCATGGATCGGTATGTTTCCTTTTTTACCCTCTTCGTTTTTGTTTCCTAAGGAACCAATTTTAGGGTGTGAAAAGAAGAAGAAAAAAATGATTGCTTTGTTATGTTACTCAGTACTGTATAGACTATGTATGCTCTGTTTCGGTAATGTGGTTTAGTGAGCTTGTCAGATTGAGTTCTTAAGTATTAGTATCAGATCCCTGAGAAACACCTGTAGTATCATCGTTTAGCCTTGTGTGTCCTTTGGTTACCCTCTTTTGCTTTCTTTTCTGTGTATCTTATAGTACTTGTTTGGGTTTTGTGCTGGAGGGCCTTGCTTTAATTTCATTTCAAAGCGTTGACCACGCAAGAAAAATTTATTGTTTGTAGCGTTATGTAGCTTTGAAAGTCCAGAAGAGCGCTCAGCACTACACAGAGGCAGCCATGGATGAGATCAAGATCTTGAAACAGATTGCTGAAAGTGACCCGGGTGATAAGAAATGTGTTGTAAAGCTACTGGATCATTTCAAGCATTCGGGTCCTAATGGGAAACATGTTTGTATGGTCTTTGAGTACTTGGGAGATAACCTTTTGTCCGTTATCAAGTACAGTGATTACCGAGGGGTCCCTCTCCACAAGGTTAAAGAGCTCTGTTTTCATATTTTGGTTGGGTTGGATTATCTTCACCGTGAGCTCTCTATTATTCATACTGATTTAAAGCCGGAGAACGTTTTGTTGTTGTCCACTATTGATCCATCAAGAGATGCTCGGAGATCAGGTGTTCCACTTGTTCAGCCAACCACCAAGGACAAAGTTGTTTCAGAGTCAGCTGCTAAACCTGAAACTAAGAGTTATACATACGATGGCGATTTGACAAAGAATCAGAAAAAGAAGATCCGTAAGAAGGCTAAGAAGGTGGTAGTTCAGGGTTGTGGTGGAGAGGAAGCTTCAGAAGAAAATGAAAGAAATTCTAACTCTGAAGCAAGAACAAATGGCAATTCCACCGAGGAGAGGTCAGAAGGAAGTTCCACAAGATTAATGGAAGATGAAGAAGCCAGAGAGAAGGCTAACAAAAAGAATAGTCAGGGTAATAGGAGAGGAAGCCGATCCACGAGGCATAAATTACTGAGTGATATAGAGTGCAAATGCAAATTAGTAGATTTTGGGAATGCTTGTTGGACGTATAAACAGTTCACAAGCGATATTCAGACAAGACAGTACCGATGTCCAGAGGTTGTTCTTGGATCAAAATACTCAACCTCAGCAGACATGTGGTCCTTTGCTTGTATTTGTTTTGAGCTGGCCACTGGAGATGTCCTATTTGATCCTCGCAGTGGTGAAAACTATGACCGGGATGAGGTATCTTCTTATATATTCACTTTCTTAGCCGGTTTTGTATGAAGCTAAGCTGTATTATTCTTATGTGCAGTCTTAAACTGGTTCCTTTTCTTTCAGGATCACCTGGCATTGATGATGGAGCTTCTCGGGATGATGCCACGAAAGGTAAAGCTGATAAATATAGTTGTAGTGTTGTGACCATATAAGTTCGCAAGAACAAATATATATATATCTAGTATTGAATCCTTTCTAAATTTAAGTAGTGTTGTGACCGTATAAGATCGTATGTATATGTATCTAGTATCGAATCCTTTCTAAAGTTGGATTTTAGTTTTTTTGGTTGCATTTGACTGCAAATACTGATGGTTGAAACTCGGATAATCTCTACTTGGATTAATGATCTCGCTCATAACATTTTGATTAGAGGAGGAAATTTCTTTTGATGAGTTATGTTGTTTTCAATTGTAGATTGCATTAGGCGGTCGATACTCGCGGGATTACTTCAACCGACTAGGTGAACTAAGGCACATCCGGCGGTTGCGGTTTTGGCCAATCAGCAAAGTCTTAAAGGAGAAGTATGATTTCAGCGAGCAGGACGCAAAAGCCATGGCAGATTTCTTAATCCCGATTCTTGAATTTGTGCCTGAGAAGAGACCGACAGCCGCCCAATGCCTAACACACCCATGGTTCAGTCCAGGCCCGAGATTACTGGAACCGGCAATGAAACCGCAAGAACCAAAAGGAGAAGAAGAAGAAGAAGCAGTAACTGAGAACAGAGAAAAGGAAAAGGGCGAAAGGGAGGCAATGGAGGCTGGTGTAGGTAATATCGCCATTGATGGCTCTGAACAGAAGGTGACAACAAGAGAAGGACGTCAATGTGGTCGGGATATTCGCACACTAAAATGATAAAACTGCCCTTAAAGTTATTTGTTCGGCTTGTCTTCGGTTTGTTGTTTGAGTTTTGGCTTTGCGGAATAGAAGATTTAGACTTGTGTGTTTTGTTTTGCTGGTTGAGGGGGGAGATTCAAAATTTTGTTGCTCAGAAAAGTTAAAGCTTGAATGTGGTGACTATATACGGAGACACAAATTGTGGTTTCAGTGAGGATCCACGCAATTAACTAACTCACCTTCTCTACTTCATCAAAAATTCAAAAGAACAAAACACATTCAACATATTGGAATACAATTTAATATCACTGCTGCAAAATGGAGTTCAAATGTCTGAAACATTCATTAGTGATATGAAGTTTTGGACACACGAGTGGGAGAAACATGGCACATGCGCTGAGTCCAAGCTTGACCTACACGATTAGTTCGAAGCGGGTCTCAATCTCAAATAGAAAGCTAAATCTCCTACATGCCCTTTTACCAATGCTGGTATAACATTCACTTCTTTTTCCCCTCAAAAATTTTTATTCAAAATTATCTCCATTGTTAGTTTATGTGCAAGTGGATGTTTTCTTATTATATTTTGTTTTTCATGATGTAGAGATTAATAAGGTTGCTACCAAGAAGATGATTTGGTGTTTTACAATGGAATCTGAGAGAGACCGAAGTTAGAGGAGGAAGCGGAAGATCTCTATTTGTATTAATGATCTCGCTCATAACATTTTGATTCAATATAATCTACACCTGATCATCTCGAATAGATGACTGATCTAACAATTGGTCCACTATACGACAACAATCATCTCATCTTAATTGCTTAAATTAATGTGTCTGTCCCCATTGGAGAGAAAAGGGTAAGCTTGGTAGTTGGTAGTACTAAAACGCACGTTGCTGGGATGAAGGAGGCTTTTCAGGAAGATTGAGCCTGCAAATATTACATGATACACAACCATTAGCATTAGCATAATCACTACCCAAATGGTAACTACGCAGTAGGTTTCTAGTCAAATCCCAACCTCATAAAGACAAATGAACTACAAATTAGAAAACAAGATAAGAACTTGAACTTACCAGTTTGATGCGACCTTTGATCTGCGTAATAACACCAGTAAACTCTTCTAGAGTTCTAGTTGCCTGTAAAAAACAAAAAAACCACCATTTATGTAGTAAATCCACTTTTAGTCACTATAATGCATTCTACCAGACAACTCATTTCATCATATACGATAATACAACCATGTGTTTCTTGGATTCACCCAGAAGCAAACAGAAATATAAGGCAACAACAGAACTTTGAAACAAGCAGCATTTGGAGAAAGAAAAAAAACAGAGCAGAGGTATGGAAAAACATTGTTCTGCATATGGTTCTGCACATTTTATCAGCGTTGTTATCCTCATTGATAGCAAGGGGATTCTCCTCCTCTTCACCTCACGTATGAGAACTCACACCCCATGTCCGTACGTCCGTAAAATGATCAAGAGGGGCCGTCCGTACCATTTAGAATGTCTACGAGTCCAGTCCATGAAGAGAAGCCTCCAACGGTCGTGGAACATCTAGAGCCTTCTCCAAAGAGCCGTTGGCGAGTTAGGGACAAGTGGGAGCTTAAGTCAAACAAAAGATCACAAGTTTAACTTAAGAGGAGATGTCACTTTCACTATGTGTAATTGTGCATAGCATCTTGTATAGAATATTTTGTTTGTAATTGTCTATATTTAGTTTTTACCAAGGATCCAAATCAAGTAGGAAGTAAGAATTCTTCTTCTACACTACACTATTCTCTTCCGATCTAAACTCTACACTTCATACACCAATTTACTCTTAATCGTTACACGTTACATAAGCTATATCTTTTCTCTTCTAAACTTACACAACATTGACCTACATTTGAAAGATAAAAAAATAGTCAGAATCATCAATCAAAAACATCAATAAGAGTGAGTGAATGAAAAATTTAATTTTACCTGCTCTTGGTTTTGCACGTTGTTGTAGAACTCAGCGTTGTTATCTTCCTCATTGACATCAAGGGGATTCTCCTCTTGGTTCTGCACGTAGTTGTAGAGTTCAGCGTTGTTATACTCCTCATTGGGATTTTCCTCTTGGTTCTCCTCACGTTGTGGTAGAGCTCAACGTTGTTATCCTCCTAATTGACATCAAGGGGATTCTCCTTAGGGACAGTTAAAAATGATTCTAACAATTTTTGAGGATTTAATAACCTCAGGGAAAATAATAAAAAAACAAGATATTGATATTATTTTGAAAAAAGGCCAAAAAAAAAAAAATACATAAGCATGTATTTTTTTGTCAACATTACTAAAACATTTTATAAGGATAAAGTGAAGAGAATCATCATTCAAGCCATAGCAAGCCATAGGAAAGATAACTACAAAGATATAGATTAAAAAAATGGTAATTTTTAAAATTTAGTCTCATCCTATGGTGTTTTCCAAAATTCATGTGACTGTTAACTGGATGAATATAAACTATGTAATAAAAAAAACTTCCCTCATTGAATGATAAATAGGAACTTTGAATTATCTACAAGTGTTACCTTGAATTATCTCACTGCCACACAATTACGTATGCGCAACTCTTGTACATTGACATTTTTCCAAAACTATAAATCAAAAATATTTCATATAATTATTTATATTTTCAGTCACTATTTTTTTTAATTTTATTATTATTGCTATAGAAAAAGCATTACAAAACATATAAAATTATTTTAAGAATTTTGGTGATCATTAACCCGATTAAGAATTTTCCGATTGCCTCTATAACTGATTGTAGAAAAGGTTGATAATTGTAGTTTAAAAAAATGCATTATTTACTAGGATTTACCCCGTGGTACACCACGGGACAATTTTTACGTTTTTCATTTTATTATTATATCTAATTTTTATAATTTTGTTAGAAGTAGATTGAGTTTTAATATAAATATTACATTGTTATTGTATATATATATATATATATATTGGTGTTTTGTAATAATTAACAGTATATTTAATTAAATGTATGTGAGTCTTACTTACAAAAAGAGTAAGATCTCACCACACAAAATTATTTACCCATGTTGTAGTGCCAAATTAAATTATTTAAAATTATATGAATGTTGATCCAAATTCGTCCCATTATCTTACCGGGATGATATGTAGAATATTTAGATTTATAACATAAAGTAGAATACAATAAAATTATATGAAACAGAAACTTGAAGAGTAATTTTATAACATAAAGTAAATCATGTTATTAGTTTTTGTAAAAGTTCAATAATCTAACTTTATTATTAACATAAAATGGATGAAAGAGTTAAATAAGAGGAAGTTTGGTTGACAAAGACAAAGTTAATTAAGAAATCGTCTAACATTCTTTTACTTATACTTTTCTGTACAAACTCAACGTAATAAGAGAAAGATAAATTTTAAGTAGAAATATGTATATATATGTTTATTCAACATCTTTGTTCTCCAGATTCTTTGAAAGTCATGTTTAAACACCACATTAGTTGTTGGTGTTCCAATCTTGCCTCTTTGTTGAAAATAAATAATTATAAAAAAACCTAAAAAACCCTAAGTTTTAAGAAAGCAAGAAGTGCTATTAGTAGTTAATTGATACATAACATATAATGACATGTATATGTATACATGGGAAAACATAAATAAAGTGTTGACAGAGATCTGCTTTTTCATCAGCTAACACCAATCACTTGCGCTAACACCAATCTCTTAGGTAAGCAAATGAGGGAGCCATTGAAATCTTAAAGTTTATTATGGATTGCTATAAGTAAATTGTGTTTGCACAGATGATTTTTCTACCTTCTATTGACAGGCTTTTTATAGAGATTTTTGATGATGCCAGTTAGATATAATTGCAAATCGAGAGAAAATTGGTTAGCAAGCATAACATATTGTGGTCCCAGTACAAATGCACATCGAGAGAAAATTGGTAAGCAAGCATAACATATTGTGGTCCCAGTACAAATGCACATGTTGTAGTACAAATGCACATGTTGTAGTGGATGGAGATGATGATTTTTCTACCTTCTATTGACAGCATCCACAGCTGAGAAACCAGAGATATACAATCAGACAATCAAAATCATCAACAGGAAGTCAGAAAAGCCCCAACAAAAAGTCCAGGTTACTACAAGCAAAATTAGTAGAGCCCCATGTTTGAGACTATTCACACCATTTTTCTCAAGGTTGACCATCAGTTAAATGGTTTATAGTCTTTTGTATGCTAACCTAATATCCTACATACATTTACTCAAATTATAATTTTCATCAAAAGAAAGTAAAAAAAATAGATACCGTGAAGCAGTTGCGTGTACAAGCTTCTGTTTTAAACCTTTATCAATAATCTCCTCCAACAACTGCAAGTCCTTTTGGCGTCCCTCGTCCATTACTGCAACACAACCAAAACACATCAATCTTAAAGGCTCAACAAAACATCGCCTTGTTTGTTTGATGGACCCTAGGGTCTTGAAATTGTTCGTATTCCAAAATCTAGAGTCACCTCTAAGCCACGATGGCATATGATCTGATCGCCCGAATCAATTCCAAAATATTTAAACCGGTTTACGATCAATTTTGGTTTTTAACTTAAAAAGTCCTTTGGAATATAATTAATGTACAGAAAAGACCACCTAGTTTTTAGACTTACTATTTTACGCCTAAGGTTTTCGTTACATTTTATTTAACCACGACAAAACAAATATGAGCACTGAGCAGAAACAACGAACTTACGTTTACTTACATATTTTTTTAAAAAGGCCAAAAAAATTGGTTAAATTCCTAATTATGTTACATATATATCACAACTTGATGCTAACCGTCTCTGACATCTTCATCACATTAGAGTAAACTCTATCGCCACCAATCTCCTGACCTGAAGCTCCAGAAGCAATCCTCAAAACATCTTCAATGAGTCCAACATTACCCATTATGTCTACATGAGATCCGCTCTCCATTCCTCGACTTTCCAGTAGACTTCCAGGCGGCTTATGTTTATATTCCCGCACGTATGTCTCCATCCCTGACGGGTTAAACCGTGTTTTCCCTCTCCATCCCTTTGCGCACATAAACCCTGCACTTATCACTGGTACACTCTCGTCTCCGTCCACAAACCGAGTTCCTCCTTTTAGATAAATGTCATCATCTCCATCCACTGATCCATCTATCCGGAATGGAATGCTGCTCTTGCATTTACTCGAAGGGGTTGTTGTGAGCTTGTATATGTAAGATCTCTCTGTCGGAATCCCTACTCCGTAAAGAGAGTACATCTCCATCTCTGGTGCATCTGGTAATCTGTTAGAAGAATAAAACAAGGTATTCAAATAAGAAATGTTGTGACCTAGCCCTTTCTTGCAAGCCAAGGCACCAAATTACTTTTTTTTGTTTTGTTTTGTTTGATGTATGCCTACTTGCTATATATAGAAAGGACAATGGGAAAATGTTTTTAAACTTACTTGGTCTCGAGTGGATTGGACCAGTACTTATAGTGTCCATACTTAGGATCGTCAAGATCCTCAGCAATGCCGTGTGAGAAATGAGCCTCAGCTCGTTTCATCATCTTAGGAGCTATAAAACGGAGAAGATCAAGAACAGTGGTGGCTGTGTAAGCTGTGTTTTCTGCTACTTTAACTATACTTTCTCGGCTTATTTCACTGTACTCTGACCAAAACTGTCGACATGATGTGCTGTCATTTGAAATGACGTCGCTTCTTAACAGTTCCTGTTTAAGCATAGACAAAGAAAGAGTGAAACGCAGTTAAGCGTCCATTGACCCCAGAAAAAAAGCAGGAGACCATAGCAATAATTGTTAATATAAACCTTGATGTTAAGAGGATTTAGTTGTGCGGAAGGCACTTCAGATGCTCGTTTTCCAAATGCTATGAATCTTCCGTACTTTGCGGGTTCTTTCACCCAAGACTCCGGTCTAACGCTATCGTTTTGTCTATGGAGATTACTTTGTGATAATTTTCTCTTGGAGTCAATAAAACTGTGGCCTTCTTTAGTATGCGAGTCTAGATCGCCCCAGATTGCCTCACCTCCTTTTGGTAATAAAGAAACTATTGAATCCCAGCTATGTGACATCCGCATAAGGTGTTCGAGTGTTTGCAGCTTGAGAAGTTCCGAGTCCAAGAGACCGGGAGCCAAAGATCTGAAACATAAGCATGACCGTTAAAAAAGCATGCATTAAGCTAATTCAGATATTGAAAAGATTTAACATTTCTTCTAATCTTCTATGATCCTAAGTAACATAACAAGTGAAAGTAACTTTAAAATGTCGATGGACCTAACCTGGCGTAAGCCATGTCTTTGCCCTCAGCAGAAAGCAAATTGCTAACGGCTTTAGGGACACCTAAAAAGGCGGGTCCAATGTTGACAACGGCTTTGACGTGTTTGGCGCACCAACCTGGACCACCACCGCCTCCATCAGGAAGAGGTGTTTCAACCCATTTAAGGAAGTGAAGGAAATATATAGCCCCCATTGAATGCGGAACCACCACCACTTTCTTATACCCGTTGGTAGCATACATTAGCTCGATTTTACTCTTCAGTCTACTTAAAGATTGGTCACGTACCTGCTCGGTTCCAATCCAAAAAAACTATAGATTAATCCATATCATATACAACCTAACATTACGTATACAAAAGTAGCTAATATAGTAATCATCGTGATGTCGTATATTATAATCATTATCATTGATACTAGTGTGTCAATGTGACATATAGGAATCAATACTACCAAGTCCGCTAATGTGAGCATACCTCGGTGTTATGGAAAGAGAGTCTCCAATCATAAGAGGCCATATGAAGGTTCTTACCTTCATATCCAATTTTCGCCAAATTTTCTATGAGAACTGCCCAAGCAAAGTAGCACGGTACAAAATAGTCTGCGGCCACCAGTCCTGGGACTGCTCGGACACGGATTCCGGGTGGGTCGAGACCAGTCTCACTGTCCAGAGATAAGTGCTCCAACCAGCACAATGGCCTATAAAATCAAATCACAACAATTAAACGAGCAAGTCAACTCTTCAAACTGGGATAAGTCAGAATTTAGAAAATCGAAATGCTAATCCCAAAAGTCCTTTAATTAAAAAAAAAAAACTTTTAACAATCCATCTTATATCTAAAATTCATCAAAAAACATAAACAAAAAATATCTGAAATGTTATAAAAAGAAAACTAAAATGCTATGTTAGAAACTGGTATTCTAAAATTAGTAATTTTACAAATACAAAATCTATTGTCATTGCATGTTTTAGAAACATAATATATTCTGTAGATCTATAACAATTTTCTACTTACTGTAAGAAATAAAATCTTACGGTTTCCATTTCCATTGACATTAATTAATTTCCTTCTCAAATCTAGAATTGAATAAATTATTCATAAATTTTTAAAATCATCCAAAACCATAGATGCTAAATAATCAGAAACACATAGAAAGAACCATCTCCACCCATAACCAAATAAAATCCTCAGACCATAACAATGTACGTAAAGCCATTTCAAGAAAATAAATCAAGCTTAACCAAGATTGTAAACCCCCTAAACTGGAAAAACAAAACCAATATCAACCCGGTTCTCTAAGTTTATCGAACCAAACCGAGTGACGCAAAACATAACGGTCTAAATTGTCACCTTCTAAGAATCTCGGTGAAGCTAGCACCCCAAAGACGTTTACGGAAAAGCCCTTCGGCACAAGGACGGCCTTCCCAAAGCTCAAGCCCGCCGGTTACAATCCCCGGAACAAGAATCACCGGATGAAGTGCCTTAACACCGTCACGACTCAACCTAGTCCCTGGAGACTCCGGAGCTTGAAGCATAGCCGGGACAGGAACTGAGTGGTAGAGGAAGAGAAGAAGCCACCAAGCCGTACAGAGATAACCAATCGCCCAGCAACATGAGTCCACACAGCTACATCTCCCAGCACGACGACGTTTTGGTTTCTCGGTGGTGGTTTGTTGTTTGGCTGTAGGGTTGACGGTGTCCTCGGAGAAAGATAGTTTTCTGAACCGGAGAAGTGGAGGCATCGAACAATGTGTTTTATTTTTATGAGCTAAACCAAAATCATTTAACTCAAAAAAAAAAAAAAAAATAAAAAAAAATCATTTAACTCAATTAAGATCTCGTTTCATTAGGAGAAAAAAAAATTGGTTTTGCAATAAATGGCAAATATTGTAAAATGCAGAGAAGAAAAGAACAAAATTGGGGTCCTAAAAAGCCTCACGACATTTCCAAGATGAGAATGCGAAGAAGAAGAATTAATATTTGTTTCTACTTATATAATTATGCCGCCATTTTTCTATATTTATTACTACTACAATATTACTAGTAATGAAAATTTCAACATTTGTTGAGTTTGATGGGAGGAATATTCGAGGTGACGACTTGTAAGCTAGTAGAAATAGAAGTGTGTGAAAAGCATGAAGATATTGTTACACTTTAGGACACTTGTCTTCCTTTTTACATGCAGTTTTGCTTCTTCTTTTTTATTTTTCTTTGGCATATATACTAATTATCAGCAAGACTTCACCAGCTCCGAGCAAGAACCCAACAGTTCCGGTTCATTCTATTAAGATCGCAAGAACATTAGATCAGAAGAGGAATCGAGTAGCACAAAAGGAAGAAAACGAAGAGATAGCTTCGACTGAAGTGAATAAATCGTTAATGGGCTTTACTCCGCAACAGCCCATCAATGTCAAGCCCACTAACATACATGTCCAGTCCAACACATCAGTTCAGTCCAACAGGGAAAAACCTGTTTCTCCTCAGTCTTCTCCAACCTTCCAACGACTACTTCCACCTGCACAAACAGACGAAACCGGAGCAGTCAACAAAGGAAAAGCAAAGGTGGACTGTAAGGAACCAATACCACTGAAGAACATATTTGGGTGTCTTGACTCATGTGATTTATGAGCTGTACTAATGTAAAAACCCTAGAAAGGGTAATGACTATATAAGGGACAATGATGTAACCTATGAACTTATGGAAATAAAGAGAGAAATGTTTCTTACCCTAAAGAGCCACTGAGCTAATTCTTTATGGTATCAGAGCCATGGATCAAGCTATCCAACTTTATTCTCCTCCTGCTCTTCACATTTCAAACTGTGTTACTGTCCAACTAACCGAGAAAAATTACCTCCTTTGGAAAACACAGTTCGAGTCTTTTCTTTCTAGTCAGAATCTTTTAGGTTTTGTTCAATGGAGCTTTTGTTCAGCCATTAGCATTCATACCAGTTCCTGCAATCGATGGTCAGATTGGCTACATTTCAAATCCTAACTTTCTGGCGTGGCATCGAGTAGATGAGGTGGTTCGAGCTTGGCTTCTTGGGTCTCTCTCAGAAGATATACTTCGAGATGTCGTTGACACCACCACTGCACAAGAACTCTGGTCAGCCCTTGCTCAGCACTTTAACAAGGTATCAGCTTCTCGTCTTTTTGAACTACAACACAAGCTTCAAACTGTCAAAAAGTTAGACAAGTCAATGGATGAATATCTTAGAGAAATCAAGAGGGTTTGTGAGCAACTTGCCTCTATAGGTAGTCCTGTTAGCGAACAAATGAAGATCTTTGCTACTCTTAAAGGTTTAGGCAGAGAATATAAGCCTATAAAAACCTCGGTAGAAGGATCTATGGACACCCATCCCTCTCTGACTTTGGATGCTGTGACTTCAAGGCTCACAAGTTACTCGTACCGCTTAGCAAGTTACAACACCGGTTCTGAGGTTTCTCCACACATGGCATTTAACACTTATGGTCCTGCTGCTTCCGGGTACTACAATAACAGTAACAGAGGAAGAGGAAGCTCACGTGGTGGTAATCGTGGTGGTAGAAACAACTTTACAACAAAGGGTTGAGGTTTTCATTAGCAAATCTCACAAGAATCCGGTGGACTTACCAAAGTGATATGTCAGATCTGTGGCAAACCTGGTCATCCTGCTTCTAAATGCTGGCACATATTTGATAACAGCTACCAGTTTGACAGTCTTCCTCAAGCGCTGGCTACTCTTAAGATTACCGATGTTACAGATCAGAATGGAAATGAATGGGTATCTGACACTGGTGCAACATCTCATGTGACCAGCTCACTTCATCACCTGCATCAATCACAAATGTATGAGGGCAATGACGCAATAATTATGGGGGATGGGAGTTTTCTACCAATAACACACACGGGTTCAACAAGTCTTCCTTCAACCTCTGGTAACTTACCTCTTAACGATGTTCTTGTTTGTCCTGGCATTGCAAAATCCTTGTTATCCGTTCAAAGCTCACAACCGACTATCCTTGTGGTTTTCAATTTGATTGTGATGATGTGCGAATTTATGATAAGGCAACAAGGGGTTGTTGACAAAGGGAAGGCACAATAATGGACTCTATACAATAGGAAACTTACGTGGAGGAGCTTCACTTCAAGTCAATTTTTCCTCAAGACAACAAACAGCAACTGAGGATATTTGGCACAAGAGGTTGGGACATCCTCACACGCAAGTTCTTCAACAACTTTTTGCAATAAAGGCAATAGTTATCAGTAACAAGAGCATAAATAAAATCTGTGAGGCTTGTCAACTCGGGAAGAGTGCTAGGTTACCTTTTTCTGCTTCCACTTTTGTATCCACTAGACCTCTAGAAAGAATACACTGTGATCTATGGGGTCCTTCACCAATAATGTCAATTCAAGGTTTCAAATACTATGTGATATTTATCGATAACTACTCAAGATTCTGTTGGTTCTACCCACTTAAGCTCAAGTCTGATTTTCTGCAAATATTCTATGGGTTTCAAGCTCTTGTCAAGAACCAATATCAGTGTAAGATTGGTACCTTTCAATGTGATGGTGGTGGTGAATTCATCACTAAACAGTTCACTGCTCATCTGCAGAAGCACGAAATCAACCAGCTTATCTCATGTCCACACACACCGCAATAAAATGGGTTAGCAGAGAGAAAGCATAGACATATTGTTGAGTTAGGACTATCAATTATGTTTCAGAGTTGCATACCTCAAAAATATTGGGTAGAACCATTCTACACAGAAAATTTCCTTATCAACATCATGCCTACCACTGCTCTGGATAAGAATCTCAATCCTTATGAAGTTCTGACAGGACGAGCTCCCATCTACACAGCTCTCCGAGTGTTTGGTTGTGCTTGTTATCCGACGCTTCGTGACTATACTGCAACTAAATTTGATCCCAGATCGTTAAAATGTGTATTCTTCGGATACAATAAAAAATTTAAGGGCTACAAATGCTTATTACCTTCCACTAGACGGGTTTATATCAGCAGGCATGTCATCTTTGATGAAGAGGTTTTTCCTTTCTCAACCTTGCTCGTTGATGCTTCACAACGATGCACCCCTCTCATGGCTGCTTGGTACAAGAGTTTCCCTCAACCAGATCGAAGTTTGAATCAGATCAAGGAGTCAGAGGTAACAGAAAAAGAACAACAACAAAAGGACAAACCATTGTTCTCACCTCAAGATTTTCCACCACTGCCAATCATAAGGTCTCAGGTTGTGTCCACTGAGGGATTGGAGAAAAGTACTGAGTGTACGACAAGCACCGATCATGCTTCTATTGGCAACAACTCTTCTCCTTCTCCTATCAGGACGGATACTTCCTTGCAGGACTCGATGAGTGTTGACTTATCCACGATTCCTACTCCTTATGTCACTCCTGCAATCACTTCTGCAAACAGCACTTTGGTTCAAACTCCAGTAACAGATCAAAACAAAAAGAAAACACAAGAATCACCAATTCAGGATAAAAATAATTCCACTACAGTTTCTTCAAGATCAAGCTCAAGTCCCTCTAGTTCAAATACAAGCTCTCCGGCATCCTCAGCTCAAGCTTCTCAGGATTCTGCAACAACATCACGAGTAGAACCTGTCAGTCAAGCAATTGTTGAACCTGTTAGTCAAGTGATGCCTAGTCATGGAATGACAACAAGGTTGAAAGATGGAATAAGGAAGCCTAATCCGAGATATGCTCTTTTATCACATAAAGTGTCTTATCCGGAACCAAAAATTGTGGCTGAAGCTCTTAAACACCCGGGTTGGAATGGCGCAATGGGTGAAGAAATGGGAAATTGTAAAGCAGCGAACACTTGGTCTCTAACCCCTCCTACACCAGATATGAATGTGTTAGGAAGCAAATGAGTTTTTAGAACAAAAAGGAATGCTGATGGATAATTACAGAAGCTTAAGGCTAGATTGGTTGCTCAAGGTTTTAACCAAGAAGAGGGAATTGATTACCTAGAAACGTATAGCCCTGTAGTTCGTAAAACAACTGTTAGGGCAGTCTTGGATATGGCCACCAAAATGGGTTGGGATATCAAGCAGATGGATGTTCAACATGCTTTCCTACATGGAAATCTTACAAAAACGGTGTACATGAAACAACCAGCTGGTTTTGTGTATCCTGAAAAGCCAGACTATGTGTGTCGCCTGCACAAATCACTCTACAGGTTAAAACAAGCCCCACGAGCTTGGTATGATAAATTCAATACCTTCTTATTGGAATTTGGATTTACTTGTAGCATACCAGATCTGTCACTCTTCATTTACAAACGAGATGGAGCTGTCATAGTACTCTTGCTCTACGTGGATGACATGCTCATCACAGGAAGCACCTCCAAGGCTATGACGTCCTTTCTAGATTCTCTCAATATTCAGTTTTGCATGAAAGATCTGGGCCAAATGCACTATTTTTTCGGAATTGAAGCCCACTTTCATCCTTCAGGTCTCTTCTTATCTCAGCAAAAATATGCAGAAGACTTGTTGATTGTTGCAGCAATGAGTGAATGCTCTTCTGTTGCAACACCTATACCTGAGCAATTAGAAAATACGAGAGCTAAGAACAAGGACCCGTTTCCTAATCCAACATATTTTCAGAGTTTAGCTGGAAAGTTGCAGTGCATGACTCTTACAAGGCCTGACATTCAGTTTGCGGTGAATTTTGTATGTCAAAAAATGCACGCTCTGGCCTTTGCTGATTTCCATCTTCTCAAGCGTATTCTCCGCTACATCAAAGGCACAATCACAATGGGACTCAACTTCAAAAAGAATACAAGTAGTACCCTCAGAGTATACAGTGACAGTGATTATGGAGGTTGTGCGGAAACAAGCAGGTCAACAGGTGGATATTGTACTTACCTTGGTACCAACTTGATCTCTTGGGCATCTCAGAAGCAGGACTTTGTTGCTCGAAGCTCCACTGAAGCTGAGTATCGAGCAATGTCAGATGCAACAACAGAGATTTCTTGGATCTTTAATATTCTCAAAGAACTCGGGATCCCTCAATATCAACCTCTGGAACTGTACTGTGACAACCTATTTGCTGTGTATCTCACGGCAAATCCGGCGTTCCACAAGAAAAGCAAACACTTCGCCAATCACTATCATTATGTAAGGGAGAAGGTCGCTCTTGGAACAGTTCTGGTGAAAAACATACCTGGTCATCAGCAAATTGCCGACATTTTCACGAAATCGCTTCCGATACAACCCTTTAGTGACCTCCGGTACAAACTCGGTGTGGTCCTTCCTCCCACACAGAGTTTGCGGGGGGGGGGGGGGGGTATCAGCAAGACTTCACCAGCTCCAAGGAAGAACCCAACAGTTCCGGTTCCTCCTGTCAAGATCGCAAGAGAATCAGATCAGAAGAGGAATCGAGTAGCACAAAAGGAAGAAGACGAAGAGATAGCTTCGACTGAAGTGATTAAACCGTTAATGGGCTTTACTCCGCAACAGCCCATCAATGTCAAGCCCATTAACGTACCTGTCCAGCCCAGCACATCAGTTCAGTCCAACAGGGAAAAGCCTGTTTCTCCTCAGTCTTCTCCAAGCTTCCAACGGCTACTTCCACGTGCACAAACAGACGAAACCAGAGCAGTCAACAAAGGAAAAGAAAAGGTGGAGTGTACGGAACCAATACCACTGAAGAACATATTTGGGTGTCTTGACTCATGTGATTTATGAGCTGTACTAATGTAAAAACCCTAGAAAGGGTAATGACTATATAAGGGACAATAATGTAACCTATAAACTTAAGGAAATAAAAAGAGAAATGTTTCTTATCCTAAAGAGCCGCTGAGCTCATTTTTTACTAATCAGTGTAATCGCATAGTTAGTTGCTATACTAAATGAATACTTTAAGACCAAATTATACTATTATTCATCATTACTCACTCAAGTGACATCGCCTATGAACTTTATAGTCACCTGTTTAATGGCCACCTTTTGTTATGCATATTTATTAGGCCTAAGAATATTAACGGGAATTTAAAAACCAAACCGAAGCTAAACAAAATTTGGAATTAAGTTTGGTCTCGTGTACTATATAAAAACCGAACTATTAGAATTTTTAGAACCGGATGGTACCCAAAAAATCTGAAACTAATACAATAAATCTATGGTTTTTGGTGTGGTTCGGATTCAAGTGGTTTTAACCATGTTTTATGATTTCGTATGAGTATTTTCGGTTGTTTCAGTTAAGTCGGAACCGAACAGCTCGTTGGAACCAAATGTCTTCGAATCTTATTCGGTTCCAACTTTTAGTATCTATACGGAACCGAACCAAAGTTTATTCGGTTCATATATGATTACCAAATTTTCATACTCAAATTACCCCAAAAACCGAAAGAATTGGCCCCAAGAACGGAACATCCAGGGATTAGCTAACCTAAATCCGTGCATGTAAAAGTTTTATCTTTGATTCATTTCTGTAATACAACTCGTTTCTTTTTTTATTTTTGGGGTCAAAGATCTGTAATACAACTATACTATAAATACAGCAATTATCTCAATGGATTATAACATTTTTGTGCATTAAATTGCACTGATTGATATTTTAAATTTAATATATATCAAGAGGTTCTCTTTTTGCCGTCAAACTGTAGATTGGCATCGATCGTGAAGGCACGAAGACACGTGAAGAGTAAGTAGAGCACGTAAACGAAATGAGAAACTGAACCAAACACGTAAACCCATTTTCGCAGCTCACATGCCACCAAAACTTCTCCACCTTTTTCTTTTACTCACCGTTCCATCTTAATCATCAGGTTTCTTTATTCCCTGCCATCATTTTCGTATGTATTTTTTTCCTATATTTTGGCCTTATTGGTATTTTGCTTTTGTTAAATTTGTCCCTAGTGATACAAAGAGGTGCTGCAGAAGTTTAAACAATTTTGTTTTTGTAGTCAGAGAATCCAAAGACCAAAAATTAGATCATCGAAAAGATTACGTTACGTCTCTTTACTCAACCGTTGGGGCACATCACATACTACAAGAAGATATATTTATTATTATGATACGCTCGTTTATGCATGTAATGTATACGTTTTATAAAGGAGTCTTACATACGGTTTCTTGCTAACTATATTTTTCTTGATAGTTTAGAACATTTAGTTCAGTGATTTTCCAATTTGGTAGAGTACAGACTCTAAGGATAGTGTTAATTGTTTAGGAGGATGAAGAGGGATATGCTCGTTTGATAGGATTTTTATCAACCATAAAACGGAGAAATAAGCTCTCCTTTCTATACCTTGTATTTGGAAATCAATGTCAAAATCTTTAGGACAAAGCTTCTTGTAAGAAGAGATCCCCATTCGCTACTGGAATTTTTCAGACAATGAACGACCTTTACTACTTCACATTGCACAAGCCATGCCTTATCGAAATGGACAATTGTCCTGGTTAGTTGTCATGTCTAAATTTACTTAGTCGGAGGCTACATATACCGGTCTATACGGAACAACATATAGTCAAACGAATTAGTGTGAATGGTTTACTAATGTTCCAGGAAGATTTAACCAACAAATCTATGTGTGGTGTGGAGCCAAAATCAATGCTTAAGAAAAATCGAGGCAACGCCGATTCTCGTATTTACATTATGCATGCAGACATGCATACCTAACTAAAGACAAATATAGAACTTTGAGAGAAACTTGATTCTTTATTATTAGACTTAGATAATTTACAATCTTAGACAACTATGTCTTATATAGAAATAAAGAGAACAAACTAGAAAGGGTCACTACAAGAAAGACGTACATTTTTAGCGCAAAAATATGCTATCATATGTAATGCATAGCGAATTCATAAATGCTATGATATCGGCAACAATGGTAGGTATCCCACCTACGATAGCATTATTTTTCTACGCTATAATAGGCTCAGATACGATAACATTAGTTGAATGTTTTAATTTCATTTTTTCATAGCAATATATGAATGCCGTTATTTATTTTTTTTCATATCAATTTATGAAAATTTTCAATTTTTTCTACAACCCAGATTTGGTGCTATGATATATCGCTATGCAATAGCAAATATTTTTTGCTATAATTTATGTTTTATCAACTCTTTTCCGTGCTGTATTACCTTATTGCATAACTATGTTTCTTCGCTTTGATTGTATATTGGGATCCCATTGTATATTATAACGTCTATTTTATTGCTATTATAGTTGCATATAACATTTTTCTCTTGCTATTATATAGAGGACTTAGTGCTATCTTTAAAAATAGAACATGCTACCATTTATAACATCTCAAAATCATTCCGAATAACATATCAAACACAATTCCAAAACATTCCGAATCCAACATTCCAAATCCAAAATGCAAAACATAAAACATTCGAAATCCAAAATACATAAGACTAGTCTTAAACTAGCTGGACCAAAGTTGCTTCATCCCCTGCAATAATGGACATTGTCTTATATCAGTTTTGCACATGAAAAGCTAAAAGCACAAGCATCACACTAAACAATACTTACCAAAAGCACAAGCATCAGTTTAGAACAGTTCATAGATGACCAACTGATCAATTGGCCATGCGATAGATGAACCAAGTGCATCTCTCATATACTCAATCTCCTTTGATGGCCTTCAAACCGCTGCGTCATTTACCTTGACTATATCTATCCAAATTTGCACAGCGTTAGGACCCAAGCGAACACAGTGTACCTTTTGCTCTGGATCAGTTGAATGCACCCGTCCTTCAGCAACAACCCGCTTCCTTCCCCTAATATCCATTAACTTACACTTCTGATTTTCCTTGATACCTCCTTTTTTTCGCTGACAATTTGACAATATCAACCAATTACTACATAATGAGACATAACCATTTCTGAAAGAGTTATGGAAGTTCCAGCGGATATAGGACAACCCTCTAAGATAGAACTACTATCATAGTCAGTGTTTCTATCTACCTTTTCCTGTACATTTGTAGACTTCTTTAAGAATTCACTACAAAACTGAATGCATTCTTCGGCTAGATAACACTCAGCAATACACCCCTCTGGTCTCGCAGGATTTCTCACAAAGTCTTTGAGAACTTTCATATACATGTGAAATGTTTGAAGACTTATAGCTTAGAAATGAACTAAATGAAAATATTAATAGTAACCAAAAAGGGACAATTTATACCTTTCAAAAGGGTACATCCATCTAAAATGGACTGGTCCACCTAACCAAGCTTCCCTTCCTAGATGAACCATCAAGTGCACCATGATATTGATGTGATTCTTGATGCTCTGATACCACTTCATGTGATTCTCCCAAGGAATCGACGCTCTAAGGTATGTAGACTGATAATCCTAGAACTCCGATGGCTCGCGAAGCTGGATGATAAGGCGTGAGATAAACTCGAAAATCCTTATGCCCCAAACTCTCTTAAAACAAACCAAGCAAAGCAAGGCGGTAGAACTTTAGATAGAAGCTTCGCGGAGACAGATGACAAGGCGTGAGAAAAATCCCAAAAATCCTTGTGCCCTAGACTCTCTTATAACGACTCTTCAATCCTCAGCTAATGAATGGCAACGTCAAGTGCTGTGGAATCACTTGATATACCGAAAACTCTTTGATGTAACCCACCAAGGAGAAAGAACAAGTTCCAAAAGGAACAAAGGAGTTTACCACTCTCAAATAAAAGATTTAAGATTTCTTGATTGAATGATTTCTCAAATGAGATTACATGTGTTTATAAAGAGATAGAAAACTTGGTCACAAAGCCAAGTATTGAATATACGTGAAACTAAAAACATTAAAGATACTAAGTTGCATAAAGACCAAACTCTTGGTGCATGATTCCTTCCTCCAAAGTGACTTTTGGTGCATGTATCTCTTATTTTCGTCACTCTTCTTATACCACAAAATAAAGTGATTATTTTGGGCTTTCTTGGGCTTGTATTAGGCTCAAAGTGGACTGGACTTGATAGACAACATCTGCAATAGAATTTTCATGCTTTCTTTGGCCATAAGCTCTTGAATTAACTCATTATGTGTTTCCTTGATCATCTCTCTCTTTTACTCTTTGCTCCAACGTGCTGATGAGAAACAACATGGGCTGTATGATTTCTTCCCCTTGGGCTTAGTAGAAACAATTCCTGGCTACCAAACATAATTCTGGAAGCACCTAAACCAATTGGACCTAAAACTCTTCATGTGTAGAACTAGATTGGACCTTATGACCTCCTTTGGCAAAATGGGGCCTAACCTTGTATTTTGTTGGACAAATCTTTTGTTCTTGGGCTTGTTGGAAACATAAGAGATCCATTGACATCCTCCAACTGATTTCGTGTCGAAATTGTTTCTGAGTTGGTCTGTGTAACACAATCTTTGGCTCATACGTGAAACTGGAATTGGGATAGATCCACTGACTTGAAATATCCATATCTTTCACATATGAACTGATATTAAGCTGATTCCAGTTCTCCGTGGTTATGTAATGTATCAAGATTCCAGAATAGTTTGGTTCATACCTTTAATCCTTCTGAACTGGTCGGAATCCTCCGTTGAATGCTCGTAGGTCCAAATCGCATAGCCATGAGTTCACCTGATTTGTAAAGTGAACAACTCCTTCATATGAACTCTGATTGGACTGGTTCCACTTCGAGATATTCTCTAAATGAGGTAAGAATGTATTCCAAATAGTCCTTTGGCTGGAAGAATTGATCTTTGAATTCGTTCGTGTTGAACAAGACTGAAGGATCTTCTTAGATGGTTTCATGATCATATCAGATATCAAAGAAACTTGGCGGAAAAAATCTTTCAAACATGCATATCATTTCAACAATCCCAGCCTCCCTTACCAAAATCTGCTCTCTATCAATTACTCGCTGACACAAGTGGTTGTAGAATGCACATAAACGTACAATTGCTAACCTAGGACCTTTTGGCAACAAACCTTTAAGTGCAATCGGAAGTAGTTGCTGCATTAACACATGATAGTTGTGAGATTTTAGACCTGTTACTTTGCAGTCCTCTAAAGATACACCTCTCGCTATGTTTGAACAGTAGCTATTTGGTCCTTTGAAATCAAGAAGGCGACTACATAATATTTTTTCTCTTTCTTCGATAAAGACTAAGGAGCTGCAGGTAGATATGTTATTTTCCCTTGAGTCCTAGGGTGCAAATCCTTCCTAATAGCAAGATACTCCAAATATTTACGGGCATTTAGACCATCCTTTGATTTCCCACAATGTAACAAAGTAGAGAGAATACTTGCAGCCACATTCCTTTCTACATGCATAACATCTAAGTTATGCCTCACAGGAAGATCCTAAGAAATACACAGAACAAATACAATAAATAACTAATCGGTTAAACAAAGTTTAATGGATAAAATTTGAAAATAAAATTATACCTCCCAATACGGTAACTTGAAGAATATAGACCTTTTCTTCCATCTTGATAACTCTCCCTCATCTACATTTACATCATTTTCTTCATCCTCTTCTGACTCACTCGATAACTCCTCTTTATCAGACTCCATTCTATTACACTCAGTCTTTTTCCTCTTGCGCGCAGATCGTTTCCAATTTACAAAGTCATTTTTGAAAATTTTCAGGTTTTGAGAAATTTCTTGTCCAGACAATATCCTTCCCTTTATCCCCTGTTCAGTTTTTCCATCAAACCACGACTTTTTTAATCTGAACCCATGCGTTGGTGGCAGTCTCTTTCGATGGCACATATAGACATGTTTTCGGCTGAACTTCAACCACAAACTGTCTGCATTTTTTCCACATAACGGACATGCCATCTGACCCTTTACTTTACAGCCTGCAAGATTCCCATAAGCCGGGAAGTCACTAATCGTCCAAAGCAGCATTGCCTTCAGATTAAAAGTTGATTTACTGAATGCATCATATGTTGTCTCTCCATTGTTCCAGAGATGGTTAAGATCCTCTATGAGCGGCTCTAAGTATACATCAATGCTATTACCAGGCTATTGTGGTCCAGGTATAAACAATGTAAGCATGATGTTCTCCTTCTTCATGCATAAGTCACGTGGCAAATTGTAGTTTACTAGCAAAACAGGCCAGCAACTATAGTTGTTGTTCTTCATGTTGAATGGATTAAATCCATCTGTGGAAAGACCAAGCCGCACATTCCTTTCTTCAGCTGCAAAGGAAGGATATTTGGCATTCATCTGATCCCATGTTACTGAATCCACAGGGTGGCGGAGTTTACCATCGTTGCTCTTGTTAGTTTGATGCCACCTTAAGTCCTTAGCCATCTCTTCGGACCTAAACATTCACTTCAGCTGTGGGATGATTGGAAAGTAGCGTAACACTTTCTGTGGAACACCTTTCTTTACTTCACTAATAACCATGTTCGTCTTGTACTTCTTTCTGAATAAACAACAATCATTAACACACGCATGAATCTTCTGGTAGCCCATATCAAATGACTTAAGAAATTTCTTCACCTCATATAGTGATGTGTGTAGCACATTGTCCTCTGGTAACATTTCCGGCAATGTCTCCAGAAGATCATTGAAACTCTTGTCAGACCAGCCATTATGTGTCGTAACTCTGAATAGGGACACAATTGCCGAGAGTTTACTTCGATTCACACAACTTTGATATAAGGGTGTTACAACATCTGCAAGCTTTGCAAGAAACTCATCTTCTTTCTTGTCCTTACACTCTGAAATCTCACCGAGTTCAGCCTTTCTAACAAAGTCGTCATCCATGAACTCCGCAGCTTGATATAACCCATATATCTCATCATTCGAGTTACTGAACTTATTGTCACCTTCAACCCCAGACTTTAACTCTCCATGACGATACCAATATGACCGCCACTTATAACCCTCATCCATACCCCTTGTAACAAGATGGTGAACTACAACACTGGCTGTGTGACGATCTATGTTACGACAGTCGATGCAAGGACATATAATCATATCACCATCTCCCAAATCAGCAGCCACAACTCGTACAAATTTTGAAGCTCCTCTCTCATAAGCTGGATCAGCTTTTCATTGCAGAATTGAAGAGAAAAAAAAAAGTAAACTCTCTAAACCCCTACTTAAGCTAGCGTAACCTATATAATTTATATCATTACCTACAAAGATGCACCCAATCCTTGTCCACCATTATATGATCTAACCTTAGTAAATAAACAAAATATACGATTTATTGATAGAATCTTAGACATGAATCACAATCAAAGACAACTATATCGCATATATTAAATCAATATCAGCAATCACAAACACAAAGCAGTATTTTGAAACAACCAAATAGAAAAAAAAAACAAGAAAGACGTCATAAGAGATAGAAAGAATGAAGCTACTAACCTGTCCTGTGAATGGAGATAAATAAAAGCTTTAAAGTTCCAACAATGCACTTAGCGACACTTGCAAAACATAATTAGAGAAAGAGCATAAGTTTTGAACTAATGTTCTTAAATCAGATACATAACAAAATCGGATACGTAAACTAAATCGGATAATGAAATAATCAAAACACATAAACATCTTATAATGAGAAAATCGTTTGCATGTCGAAAATAACTGTGAGTTGTTCCAATTTGATAAATAAATCTATTGCATGTCAAAAAAACAAAACTTGATATAAAAAAATTATATGAGCAAATCTATTGCATGTCGAAAAATCAAAACTTGATATAAAACAATTATATGAGGAAGAAAACCACCTTCGAGTGGATCTTAACTCCGGCGGTACTTCAGGGGGCGGCGACGGCGATTAAATAAGCTGGATTGGCGAACCAATTAGTGTGTGTATCTGATCGACAACTGGGTGAAGTGAAGGAGAGAGATCGACAACTGGGTGAACAAACCAACCTTCAAGTGCAGCTCAATTCCCCCTAGATTAAGTCCGACGGTGCTTCAGAGGGCGGCGACGGCGAGTTTAATAACGGAATTGGCTCACAAGATTTTAGGGTTTCAGCAACTAAAAGAGAAAAGGGGTGAAGTGAAGGAGAGAGACCAATAAAGTGATTTTAGTCTCTCTTTTTTTGGGCAAAATTTGCTAAGTGTTTGGCGGAATAAGTGATTTTCCTTCCCGCTTCTTAAAAAACTATTACACCATTTATAAAATGCTATCATATGGTACCCAAATTATAAACACAACTTTGATATCAGTTTTGAAAATCGTGCTATAACGAGGTGCTATCAATGTATATATTTTTTGTAGTGGGTGAGTTGATAACATCATTATTTTACCCATTTTAGCTATAGTTTTAGTATGTATTTAGGATGAGTTTGATATGATTTCAAGGCTTTAATATCCATTATCAAGTATTTTAGGTTTCAAGAAGGTTTTACAGGTTTTATAGCAAAAATGACCAAAAGGCAAGGAAAATACGTTTTAGGAAAGTTTCAGAGCTTTACAGTACGGGCAACATTTGAAGAATTTCCAGAACTCACATTTCGACGTACTTGGTGTCTATGGAAATCTGAGAGAGTCCTCTTTCTTTTCAAAGTGAAATCAAGTCAATCTATTCAATCATCCGGAAGTTATGCCCGATTTACCGAAGACGTATCTTAAACCGACCTAAGAAGAACCATCAAGACAATGGGCTTTTATTGAAGGCCTGACCAGCTACCACCACGGCGGCCCAGTCCAAGTCTTCACCACCGTTCTAGAAGCTTCCTACGCCGCCCTTGCCTTGCACTTATCAAGAGAAGAAGTTTCTACCCTTATAAAACCCTAAACCTAGATAAAACCCTATAAATACTCTTCTAAACCTAGGGTTTAGTGTGTGCAATCATTGGAGCAGCCAAGAGACACGACCAGAGGAGCAGCCGGCGTCCATACCTCTCCCTCGTCCCTCTCTTTGAAGCTTTGAGATCCACCAACTCTTTCTATTCTATTTGCTTTGTACTTTGTTTCTAAGGGAGAAGATCCTACAACTTTGTTTGACAATCATTGAAGTAATATCTACAACCCTTTTCTCTATTTATTCTTTTATGTTTATGAATTGTTTAAACCTTGCTTTGATGATTCCCTTATACATGCTAGAGTAGTTTTCTAGTTGGGTTTAAAGGGATAAATCAAAGGGGGAGATGATCTTAGTTTAGGTGGCAATTTTTAGGGTTTTTTAGATTTAAATCTGTTTATTCTATGCTTTAATTCTAAGTCTTTACTTAATGCTTTAAGTTAGCCTCATGAACTAACTATGATCTAAAGTGTGTGTGCTTTGCCAAAAGCTTGCATGTGTGCTTGACCTAGCTTAGATGTGTGGGGAGACATAGGAAGCACATACCCCTTACCTATGGAATTCCACGGATTATAATCGAACATGTTTTAAATGCTTTGATCTATGCGTCGTTGCCTGCGACAGTTGAGTAACGGAGTGTAGAGATCTTTGACGGTTAGCTTGAGAACTTTAAGTTAATGGTTCATTAGTGTTTCGTAGTCCGAGTTTTAGATAAACAAACTAACCCTAAAATTTCCTAGATCGATAGATCATTGAACCTCTTCGATTCCCCTTGATGCCCAACGCTTGTTTTATTATTTTTACTTGATTTTATTTTCATTTATTTGCTTGCTACAACCGTAACAACCAAAACCCTATTTTTATTGAGTCCTAGCCTTACTTACCTCCGTCGGATTCGGGTTAACAACAACTCTCTCTCTGTGGGATCGATCCTTAAATACTACTACCGTTAGCTGTGCACTTTCAGCAGTTGTGTGGTCTTTTTAAGATAAAAGATTTGAAGTGAAAAAACACACACATCAAAGCTTTTTGGCGCTGTTGCCGGGGAGAGATGGTTGTTTACAAGAGTCTAGGAACTAGAGTAACGTCTAGGACACCTTGCTTTTAATTTTTCTTTTTGTTTTTCATTGTTTCAGGAGACCTTGAGGATGAACCTCGACGCTCTCCCAGGAGATTTTGAGAACCTTACTATTGCTGAGCTCAT
This sequence comes from Camelina sativa, assembly GCF_030686135.1. Taxonomy (NCBI): domain Eukaryota; kingdom Viridiplantae; phylum Streptophyta; class Magnoliopsida; order Brassicales; family Brassicaceae; genus Camelina; species Camelina sativa. The sequence continues at coordinate 12,961,188 of NC_141885.1, forward strand.
GTCACATTACCGAGCCACGGACGGAGACTCATCCGGTCCGCAAGCCCACTCGCTGTAAGGTACAAGCTTTTTCTATGACAATCGAAAACCTATCACTTCAAGGAGATCTTACAATGAAGACAAGCTCATGAAGATGATGTATGAACTTATATCAAGTCAAGAGGAGGCTGATAGAGTTCTAAATGCTAAGTTGGATAAGATGAGCATTGAGTTTGGAGCTAAACTCGAGATTATCACCAAGGATGTTACACGCTTGGAGGAACAAATCAATGTTGTCAATAACCAAGTTTCAAACAACTTTGAGGATTTACAAGATCATGGAACTAAGCTTATCAACTTAGGCTACACCATTAACACCATCGAGAGCCTTCTAGAGTGGAAAGTAGAAGCCCTGTTCAACAAATCCGGTGAATGCAATAATTGGATTGAAGATCAATTATATCAACCTACTGATTCTGAAGAAGAACATGGAGCCTCACTGGAGTATCCAACCGATCCTAACAAGTCCAAGGAGTGGACTAGAGAAAAAGATTACCCAACCGATGAAGAAGAAGCTTATTTCAAGGAGAGAGCTATAGAATATGAAGATTTGCCAAGAGAGAATGATGAGTCTTATGATCTATCATCTACTAAAGAAGATGGAGAAGAATAACTCAAAGACTTCTACTGTTGCATGACATATCAGTTCCCTAATGAAGATGTTACCGAAAACCACAATTTTCGACAATATCAACACCAAGAAGAAGTTTTCTACCGAGGTAACCCTAGAACTCGACCACCTCCAGCACCCTATGATGTTTATGAAGATTGGGAACCTGTCCCAAGTCACCGGCCAAGTCGTTTTCAAAGGGCTTATCCAAGGAGGCTCGATACCAATTTAAACCGCCCCTATCCACACCAAGAGCTGAAGAAGAGATAATTTCGATTCCCTCATCAAGTCTTTGAAGATAATTTCGTGAGTCTACACAACAAAGAGCTGAAGAAGAGATAATGCTAAACCTAATAAGTCAATTAGCTGATCTGCAAGATGAGACTATGAAGATGCTGCACGAGAAGCTTGACAAAATCGATTCTGATCTTTCAAGGAAGATGGATGACATTGTTGTTAGAGTTAGAAGCATAGAGGATCAAAGATCTAAAGATGCTGCAACCATGGAGGGAAGGTTTCATCAGCTTGAAGAAGGGCAAGAGAGACATCTCAAGAGTGCCCAAGACAATGCTCTCAACATTAGAGACTTGGGCAATGAAGTTTCGAACTTAGCAAAGGATCATGAGTCCAAGTTTGGAGTTTTAATCAACAAGGAATTAGACACAAGGAGGCGTGTGGGGAATCTTTAAAACCGAACCTACGAAGCTGAGAGGAAGATGTTTGGTCTGGATTTTGAACAAAATCGTTTTGGAGAAGCTATGTCCGAAAATTTTGCATTCACGAAGGAGAGCCATAAGGAGATTGAAGCTGAACAAAAGGAGAAGAACCAAGATCTTGCTGCTAAGATTGAGGATCTCACCTCATGTGTTGCTGAACACAAACCAGAAGAAGGAGCTCAGCTCGTCGAGGAAGAAGGAGAAGAAAAGGAAACCCTATTCGAAAAAGGAAAACATTCTAATTTCCTTTTCGAAAAAGGAAAACTTTCTTTCACTTCAACACAAGAGAATTTCGTGGAGAACAAGCAACAAGGTTCAATGGAGGTCGAAACCTGCAACCTCAACTCACACGAAATCTCACATCAAGGAGAAGAATCAACACCCAAAGTCGTTTGTAACACCATTACAACCTTCAAAGGACTCCAACCTTTGCAAGAACTTGAAGAAGGGGAGATTTATGAAGAAGAAGATGAGCCATTCAAGGGAACACAGTTCCAATATGA